>NC_134878.1:25469201-25486701 GCF_041734735.1 Babylonia areolata
AGAGAGAGAGAGAGAGAGAGAGAGAGAGAGAGAGAGAGACGCTGCAAGAGATACATTGGGAGACTGGGGGGGAGAGAGAGTAGGGGGCGGGGGTGGGGGGGGGAAGATATGTTCTATGTACAAACTTACCCAAAAAAAACCACCACCACCACCACCCCCCTACAACAACCACATACTCGGATATACCGCAATAAAGCCAACTATTTTATCACACACACCACACACACACACACACACACAATTGCAGAAGGGAACCGAAAACCCCTCAAAACGTCCCGAGTCGGAAGCTCAGCCAATGGGGTGCCCAATTACATGCAATGCAGCAGCAGGTTTGTGCTACTTCGTCGACAGTACCAGACATACACACACACACACACACACACGGTCGCCGGGGCAACGTGAACGGAGTGACTTCCCTTCCCCGACAGCTTGCACCAGAAACCCACCCAGCCACACGGCCCGCGGCAAATGCGCTGTGGTTACACCCCACACACTGCCAAAGTAGTAAAAAAATCACACCCGGAACTAATCCGGTCCGCATCGTCATTGTCATCTGTTGCACAGCAGCTGTTTGTTTATTTTGTAACGAGAGAACTATATTTGTCTTCTGCATGGACAGCATTAAAAAAACTATATTTTTACAATCACCATGTAACGGGAGAACAATATTGCTACACTTATGTACCCATAACTTTTTTTTATGACAAAAGAAATGCATGTCTATATCATCATGTACGCCCGAACAACGTTCTTTAATTAAGATCTATATTTGTACAACCACTAACAATATTTCTGCAATATTTCAACTTTTTAAAGGCTACATCCCTGTTGTTGTTGGTGGTGGTTCGGATTAACCCGTTCTCTTTGCGGCTCTGGATATATTGAACGAATTATGTGCGCGGCAGCGAAATAGCCGAGCTATTCACAAAAGGGATACTTCAACCCAATACAAAAGATGACTGGATGACAAAAAACACTTTCAAAAAGACAGCCCACCGCGACGACATCCGTCTGAAAAAGCTGTTTACTCAACCCAAACACAAGTTGATAAAATCCCCTATGCTTGACAAATAAAAACATAAAAACTCTTTCTTCTTCTTCATTCGTGGGCTGATACTCCCACGTTCACTCGCATGTACACGAGAGGGCTTTTACGTGTATGACCCCGCCATGCAGGCAACCATACTCCGTTTTCGGGGATGTACATGCTAGGTATCGCACCGAACGCTGACATGGATTACAGGATCTTTAACGTGCGTATTTGATCTTCTGCTTGCGTATACACACGAAGGTTTTTTTGCACAAGCAGAGGTCTGCACACATGTTGACCAGGAAGATGGGAAAAATCTCCACCCTTTACCCACCAGGCACCACTACCGAGATTCGAACCCGGGACCCCCAGACTGAAAGTCCAACGCTTTAACCACTCGGCTATTGCTCTCGACAAACACAAACGAATGTTGTTCCCTTTTCTTTCATTTTATTATGATTTATGTCTTCAGTTTATTTTCCCGTCTCCATCAGCCTTGCACGAAATAGCTACTTCCCAAATTTACCTGCAAGAAAGCGATCAAAACTACAAGACATTTATATACAATGTCATATCAAGAACCCTGCAAACTTTTTTTTCTGCAGTTCCCATACAAACTGTGGAGTGTAACCTCCCAACAACAACTCGACCGACCCAGCGAAGAGCAATTAAACCGTTTCACAAATCCTGGGTCCAATATTCCCCAAACTGTCCTTCCAAATAACCTTTTCACACACTAACTTGGAAACCCAACTGGAAATTGAAACGGCTTTTACAACCCCAATCCAATGTCCAGCGCGAAATAGCCAGACAGGTCGCCGGACGGAACCACTTTGCAAGGTGTACGTACGTAAGGCCACTGGCTGTCCACGTCCAGTGAAGACAAAACACTGGTCATACTGGTGACAAATGAGACACAGAAAGGTTGGAACGAGAACCCGGGTACATCTCCAAAGTTCGTAAACGGGTGTGTATCCCAAACGGACCCAAGTTTGCCTCGGAAACTGGATCAGCCGAGTTCTGCTTTTTTTTTCTTTTTTTTTTTTCTTTTTTCATTTTTTTTTTTTTTAAAGAAATTATTTCTGTTTACTGTCCCGTCAGATATACCTGTAATTGTAGACGTCCAGCTGATGTATCAAATTTTCACACCTGAATTTTATCGTTTACAAATGAATCAACTAAACGGTTAAAAAATAAACAAGTAAAAAAAGGTGTGTCCATTTGTACCAGGCGACCAACGCGCAGGTTCGTTCTGTCAAACGTTTCCTGGTGACTAATTAAACTTCCCGTCTTCCAATTTTCAGTGTTTATTTTGTACGGTTTTACTACTGGCCGTTGTTGACTGTTAAGGCAATATTGACTGTGTTTTACCGCGGAGATTTGTTGACTGCTAAGGCAATATTGACGGATTTTTTACTGCGGACTTTGTTGACTGTTGAGGTGATAGACTGCGGAAGGATGGACGTCCCTGTTTATTTTCCATTTGACATTTCCTTCGCTATCTGGGAGACATGCCTGGGGCAAAGACTGTTACTGTGTGTGTGTGTGTGTGTGTGAAGGTGATGGTGTAAGGGGTCCGTGTGTATACGATGGAAAGGTGGGGGGGGAGAGGGGGGGGGAGAAAGAGAGAAGAGACAGAAAGAGTGTGAGAGAGAGGGAGGGGTGGGGAGAGACAGAGAGAGGGGGGCAGAGACAGGGACAGAGAGAAAGACAGACAGACACAGAGACAGAGAGACAAAGGGGCAGAGAGAGAAATATAGTAAAATGTTTGGAACTGGCGAGCTCAAGTTGGTTCAAGAGTTCTTTTGTTTTGCTTTCTTTTTCTTTTCTTTTTTTGTGTGTGAGCGAACTGATTCTGTAAATAAAAAATAATAGTTGGCTACAACACACACACACACACACACGCACACGCACACAGCGCGCGTACGCCACGCAAATTTTACACAACAGTAAAAATGTTTAATGCGACAGACACAGGAAGGCTGCCTCACGCAAGGTATGGCATTCAATTAAGATCAAAGTGTCTGAGAGAGAATTTAACTTGCCAGGGGAGGTTTGAAATATTAGAATTGAAATTTCACGAAACGAAATTGCCCCACCACGGTGCTTGGGGGGGGGGGGGGGGGGGGGGGGGGGAGAGAGATTTTTTTTTTTTTTTTTCCTCTTCTCGATTTCACAAGTCAACATATGTGCAGACCTGCTAGTTCGTGTGTATACGCACGCGGAAGATCAAATACGCATATCAAATATCCTGTAATCCATGTCAGCGTTCTTTGGGTTATGGAAACAAAAGCATACCCAGCTTGCTCATCTCTGAAATGGGAGTATGGCTGTCTACATGGAAAAAAAAAAGAAGAAAAAAAGTCATACACGTAAAATGTAACTCCCCCCCCCCCCCTCCTCTGTGTGTGTGTGTGTGTGTGTGTGTGTGTGTGTGTGTGTGTGTGTGTGATCATTACCTTACTGTGGTTGTATGTCGCCTTGTCGTCCAAAGACCGTGCTCGGTAGAACGCAGTCAATACTGTCTCATGAATACCACTACAATATCATTTTCGCTTGCACTGATGACATGACCCCCGTCCATCTTTCTAACTGTCAAGCATTTGCTTGATTTGTTTGTTCTTTTTTGTGTATTTCTTTTTTCTTTTCTTTTTTAAATGGAAAATTATGCTAACATGTATTACTTTCAACCTGCAGAAGACATCTATCACGTATGTTTGTGTGCGCATATAATGTATATCATGACAGGATTTCATGTTCGACTTTCTTGTTGGCCTTTCGAATTCATGACTGTATTTGTATGTGTGGCATGTTTGAAATATAAGATACTGTGTGTTAGAACCATAGAGACTAATAATATCTCAGGGAATTCAGTCCAGTGTCTACGTAAGAACTACTAAAAGACGGGAGACCCAAGAAAGGAGATAAACGCACAGACCGTGTGCATGACACTCAGTGCAGTTGTCTCCCTGCTGACAGCCGGTTCTGTCACAGACCGCGCGCCGCAGTGCACGTGAAACGATCGATAGTCGCTGTCCCCCCTCCAAAAAAAAATGGAGTTGCCTCCCTTAGACCACACGTTCCACATTTCTCTACATTTGCCAGAGAGAGAGAGAGAGAGAGAGAGAGAGAGAGAAGAGGGGAGAAGGAGGGAAGGAAGGGTGGGAAAACGAAAAAAGTATGTGTGTGTGGAGGGAGGGAGGGAAGGGGGTGGGGGGATAATTTATGTTGCACAGGATGTTCATGCAGTGTATATCTATTTTTCTTCATGCATGCTGTCATTGGATTATGGACTCTTGATTCCACCACATCCACACCCTACTCCCGTTTAAAACAAAGCCGAGCCAATCAACAATTAAAAAGGTAAAATTCCAAGACTATCGTGCATTCGGTCGATTCCACCATTTTCCAATGAACCAGTGGGCCAAAACACAAATAAATGGCATTTGGAAACACAAAACTGCTACAATTACAAACTGACACGAGCACAGCATTATTATTATGAGCGAGCGAGAGAGAGAGAGAGAGAGAGAGAGAGAGAGAGAGAGAGAGAGAGGAGAGAGAGGAGGGTAGGGGAGAGAGATGAGAGGGTCGTCAAGGGAGATCACTCTCGCATGTCTAGTGTGACAGCAAGATCGAGTTATGGCCCCTGTCACGGAAAGGAGGACTGTGTTGGGGTGGGGTGGGGGGGGGGCTCGGGCTTGTGACAGCTTTCTGATGCTTTGAAACTATCGGTCTGTCTATCGGTCTGCCTGTCAGACACACACACACACACACACACACACACACACACACACACACACACACACACACACACACAGAGGATGGTTGAGATATTAAACTGAAAGTGTGTAAGCCATTTATCACAGAAACCATCAAACCAAAACGGTAGCACGCCAAGCTCGTATTCAATAGTACACAGAAAGTTGCGAGTTCAAATCCTCAAGGTACCCCCTCCTGACCCTCTAAAAGAGATTTGCATGTTCGTCTGGAAGTAACTTAAAGCGAATGAGCAGGCTTTTGTTGTTGGTTGTTTTTTTTGGTTTTTTTTTTCTGCTTCCCTCTTGGTCTCTCTCTACCCTTCGTCCCTCCCTCTCTTTACCTCTCCCTCTCTCCACAGTGGGAATGAAAAAAGACGTGAAGGCAGTAGCGTTGACGACGGGAGGAGGGGGGGTATTGGGGGGGCGGGGGGGGGGGGGGGGGCGGGGGGGGGGAGGGGGGAGACAATCCAGCTTAACAATATTGTGACGGGGTTGTCCCATGTCACGGTGCCACACACATCGCTCGCTCGCTCTCTCTCTCTCTCTCTCTCTCCTCTTCTCCCTCTCTGTCTCAATCCCTCCCTCCCTCCTCTTTCCTTCCCTCCCTTCCCCCTCCCCTCCCCTCCCCCCCCCCCCCCCAATACTCCCGTTATACTCTCTGTTAATTGTCTTCAATGGACAACAGACTTCGACGCACCGCCCTCTACATATTTCCACCCCTTCCGCTCGGCCCCGTTTCCTCCGTCCCCCCCCCCCCCCCCCCCCTTCTATCTCTGTTTCTCTCTTCATCCCCACACATTTCTCTCTCTCTAGCCAAAAAAAAACCTCTCTGTCTGTAAAAAACAGTATCAGGTTTTAACCAAGGTATACTTATCACAGGGACAAACCAATAATATATGGTGAAGCCATTTCAATCCACCAACGTTGATGAAGAAAAAAATCACAATCGACTCTTGGAATGATTCAGCGACGGTACTCTTCTACTACCACTACACACACCGCTACTATTGCCAACGACAGTGTAATAACAGCACAGACATAATGACACACACATGCACGTGAATGCACACACACACACACTCCACACACTCAAACACAAACACACACGCACTCTCTCACACACGCACTCTCTCTCTCTCACACACACACTGCCACGTGGAGACTCACTCAAAGCCAGACCTGTATAATCCTCACTACAACTCCCCCTTTTTCCCCCCTCTCTCTCTTTTTATTTTCTTCTTGTTGTTTTTTCTTTACTCCATTGTGCCACAGCTCAGCTCTACAATGCGTCGCCATCTTAATCATCGTCATCCTCTGTGAGGAGATTATACATAGTGAGGCCAGGTAAGCAAAGAGGGTGATGGTGGAGGGGAGGGGGGTGGGGGTGGGGGTGACGGAGGGGTGAACAGAGAGGGTGATGGTAGAGGAAGGTTGGTGGTGGTGGTGGTGGGGGTGACGGAGTGGAGGTTGGGAAGTCGTGACTGTGAGCGTTTGTTTTATGAATTACTTGTTATCTGCCACCAGTGTGACTGAAGCCTTCAGTGTGTTCTTTTTTTTTATCCACTGAAGAACCATAGCTTCTCTCGCTCTTGATCTGTGTGTGTGTGTGTGTGTGTGTGTGTGTGTGTGTGTGTGTGTGTGTGAATGTGTGTGTGTGTGCGTGTGTATGTTTGTATGTGTGCATGTATGTGTGCGCGCGTGTGTGTGCGCGCGCGCGTGTGTGTGTCTGTGTGCGTGCGAGTGTGTGTGTGAATGTGTGTGTGTGTGTACGCGTGCGTGTGTGCGCGCGTGCGTGTGTGGGTGAGTGAAAGTGAATGTATGTATTTATGTATGTGTGTGTGTGTGTGTGTGTGTGTGTGTGTGTGTGTGTGTGTGTGTGTGTGTGTGTAAGGGGGAGGGGGGAGCTGTGTGTATGTACATGTGTCCCCCCCCCCCCCCCCCCCCCGCCCCCCCCCCCCCCCCCCCCAACCTCCACCACCCCACACACTTTCTTTCACTGACCGTTTTCGTCCTTGGTGGTTCGAATCATTCTTTTCTTCAACCCTCCCACCCCACCCTACCCCACCCCACACAATCTTCGTCCTGTCTTACTGTTCTCCCCCCCCACACACACACACACACACGGACTCTCTTGACAGACGAACGCGCGCACAATACATGGGCTGAAATGAAAAGCCACACACAGAGAGTATTGTATGACCAGTGGAGCACTGTATTAAAAAAAAAAAAAAAAAAAAAAAGGTAGGGGGATTGTCAATTTACCAACAGCATGGCTGACAACAATAAAGGTCTATTCACACACTCACACACACGCACACGCGCGCGTACGCACACACACACACACACACACTTCGCGTATGTTTACTTCCTACCCAAGAGCACGAAACCCTTCCCAAACAGCTGTGTATAACCACCATATTCTCTCCCCCTGTCTGCCTCTCCTCCCCCCTCCCTGTGTGTGTGTGTGTGTGTGTGTGTGTGTGTGTGTGTGTGTGTGTGTGTGTGCGTGTGTATGTGCGCGGCGGGTATAGACTGTGTCTATGTGTGTGTGTGACCTTGCGTTGTGTGTGTGCGAGTGTGTGTGTGTGTGTGTGTGTGTGTGTGTGTGTGTGCACGTGAACCAAGACAAAGAGAGAGAGAGGGAAGCAGACTAAGGAGGAGTTGTGAGGAAATAGCGACACACCGGAAATGACACTTTTCTCTCTCTCTCTCTCTCTCTCCTTTTCATTTCCAATTTGGTGATATGTTGTCTTTCCTCCTCGCTCTGCAAATTGTCGTTCACCTATCCCCGACCATTCCTTGTTCTGGGCTCCATACCCCCCCCCCTCCTCCATTCTCCCTCCCTCCCACACACATACACATCATCCTCCCTCCCACCGCCGCCCCCTCTCCCCCTCTCCCACCACACACACACACACACACACGCACACCCTACAGGTGATACCAATTCACGCAATATAATGTTTACGTTATTAATCAAGTCTCCCATTCGCTTCTTGCAACACCTCAAGACACCTTCCTTACCCCAGCTCCTCACCCCCCCCCCCTCACCCTACACCCTACCATACCCTAACCCCCCCCCCACCCCCACCCCACCACACACACACGCGCGCACACACACACAACACACGCACGCACACACACACACGCACGAGCGCGCACGCGCACACACACACACACACACACACAAACGCCTTTTGCCCTTCAGGACCCAAGTAGCCCCGAGAGATTGGAAACCCGAGGGCACAAGGGGAGAGAAGGAAAGTCGGTGAAGAAGATTCCCTCCAGTCGCTCAAGTCCTTCCCCCCCCCCCCACCCCCCTACACTGTATAGCCCCAGGGGCAAGCCCTCACAACCCTCACACCAACTGTCTGTCTGTCTGTCTCTCTCTCTTTCTCTCTCTCTCACACACACTCTCTCTCTCTCCCATACACACACACACGCGCGCGCGCAGTTTCTCTCTCTCTCTCACTCTCTCTCTCACACACACTCTCTCTTTCTCACACACACACACACCATCTCTCTCTCTCTGTCTCTCTCTCACACATGTACTCTCTCACACTCTCCCTCTCTCTCACAATCTCACTCTAACACACTCTCTCCCTCTCTCTCATAAACTCTCTCTCGCACACATTCTCTCTCTCTCCCTCTCTCTCACACACACACCCCATCTCTCTCTCTCTCTCTCACACACACACACACACACCATCTGTCTGTCTCTCTCTCACACACACCCCATCTCTCTCTCTCTGATTCACACACACACACACACACACACCATCTCTCACACACTCTCTCTCTCCCCTCCTCTCTCTCTTGCTCACACACACACACACACACTCCCCCCCCCCCCCCCCCCCCCCCTCCCCCCCTCAGTGCCTCAGGGGCCCCGTGAAGGGATGGGCCGCAGGGAGGAGAAGAAAAGCCAGTCACGCCACGAGGGGAGGCAAAGTGGATGCAGCTGCCGGCAGTCGCCGAGGAGTTGTTTCCCTTGCTCCTGTGTCCCGGTGGGTGGATGGATGGATGGATGGAGAGGGGGGGTGAGGAGGGGTGTGTGGACGTTGTCGGATGGGGGGCTGGCTGGCGAACATATGATCGATGATGCGCTGGTGTGTGTGTGTGTGTGTGTGTGTGTGTGTGTGTGTGTGTGTGTGTGTGTATACACTATTTGTGTCTGTGTGTGTCTGTGTACACTGTGTGTGTGTGTGTGTGTGTGTGTGTGTGTGTGTGTGTGTGTGTGTGTGTGTGTGTGTGTGTGTATGTGTACACACTATGTGTGTGTCTGTGTGTTTGTGTACACTATGTGTGTGTGTGTGTGTGTGTGTGTGTGTGTGTGTGTGTGTGTGTGTACTGTGTTGCCTGAGTGAGGGTGGAAGAGAGAGAAATAGGGAGAGAGAGAGAGTGAGAGAGGGAGAGAGAGAGAGAGAGTGAGACAGAGATAGAGAGGGAGAGAGAGAGAGAGAGAGGGAGGGAGAGAGATAGATAGATATATATATATATATATAGAGAGAGAGAGGGGGGGTAAGAGTTGAGAACTCAGAACTGTTTTTAACGTACACCGGCCTTGGGCGACGATACAAAGGACAAGGACTTGGGTCAGGAAGGGGACAAAGCAAAGATTCATTCATGTACATCCTGCGCCGTGCTGAGAGGAAGAGTTAGGGAGGGTAGAGACAGAGACAGACAGACAGACATGCACACACATCATTATATAAACACACACACACACACTGATACACATACACATGCACACACACACACACGCACACACATCATTATATAAACACACACGCACACACATTATATAAACACACACACACACGCACTGATACACATACACATGCACACACACACACACACACGCACACACATCATTATATAAACACACACACACACACGCATGCACGCACTGACACACATACACATGCACACACACACACACACGCACACACATCATTATATAAACACACACACACACACACGCACGCACTGACACACATACACATGGACACACACACATACACACACACGCACGCACACACACACACGCACACACACACACACGCACGTACACACATACAGAGCGCGCGCACACACGCACACACACACACACGCACGCGCACACGCACACACACACAGTCGGAGAAGGAACAGCAGGAAGGAAGAGAAGAAGACTGGAAAGGAAGGAAGGAAAAACGGAGAGGAAAAGGGAAAACGGGACTGAAGCAGAGAACGACGAAAAAGATAGAACTCTGCAAACATTCCTCAAACACTGGCTTTGACGGGGATTGAACCCACAGTCCACCACCACTACTGCTACTACTGGCTCCCTGTCTCACACCGAATAAAGTACAAGATCAGCACTCTATGCTACAAATGCATTCACAAATCAGCCCCTTCCTATCTCTGTGGCTGCCTTCTCCTCTACACTCCATCTCGCTCACTACGATCGGCTTCGGATCCACTCCGTTTACGCATACCCAGATTCAAACTCTCGACTGTTGGCCGCCGTTCTTTCTCTGTCTCTGGACCTTGCGATTGGAATGAACTTCCTCTTTCGCTTCGTCAAGTCTCCACACTCAGCTCTTTCAAGTCTGGCCTTAAAACCCACCTCTTCCCAAAATAGCCTCCCTTGCCTGCCTCTTCCTTGTCTTCAGTTTCTCCAGTTTTAGAGTTAAGAGTGCGTGAGAGTGACTGGTGCGAAAGCGCTTATATTTGTCTATGCACAAGATTCAACGCTATATAAATACCATTATTATTATTATTAAGAAAAAAAAAGGAAGGTGGGGTAATATATATATATATATATTTTAAATAATAAAAAAATAAACGGCAAGGAAAAGAGGGGTTGGGAGAGAGAAAACGAGAGAGATAGACCGACAGACAGAGACAGATAAAGACAGGGAGACAGACACAAAGAGACACAGAGAGAGAGAGAGAGAGAGAGACAGAGAGAGAGAGAGAGAGACAGACACGGAGAAAGAATCCTTCTCCTCCTGAATTGACCGACTAACCGACCGACAGAGACAGAGAAAGAGAGAGTGAAAGAAAGAGAGAGACAGAGAGAGAGAGAGAGAGACAGACACGGAGAAAGAATCCTTCTCCTCCTGAATTGACCGACTAACCGACCGACAGAGACAGAGAAAGAGAGAGTGAAAGAAAGACAGAGACTGAGACAGAGAGAGAGATACAGACAGACAGAGAGAGAGAAGAGAGAGACAGAGACTGAGGCAGAGAGAGATAGACAGACAGACAGACAGAGAGATTGACAGATACAGACAAAAAGACAGAGACAGACAGAAACAAGTCAGATTGCTCGTTTCATATGAACGAGCACGGTATAAGCTCAGGCTTGTTGTTGCTCAAGTCTTCTTAATTAAACGCTGTATTTCACCTTGTTTCTTGATATTTAAAAAAAGGGGTTTAAACCAAACAAGTCAGAGAGAGAGACAGAGACAGAGACAGACACAGAGAGAGAGAGACAGAGAGTAAGGTGACAAGCCGGTTCTGGTCCACTGCGGACGAGGAGGAGGAGACTGACATTAATCCAGCCAGGGACTTAGTGTCAGCGAAGGGCTAAGTCCGCTGGCATTCTGCGATCTGCTGGAGTGCTAAAGCCAACGACCGAACGAGGTCGGTCACCGCTCAGCACAGGCAGGACTGACCAGAAAATACGGCAGCAGCAACAAACTTTCCCTCGGTATTATCATCATCAGTTTTCATAAACCAAACGTTCAATTGAACCACTGCAAGTGTGTCTCACAAATTTGCACACTTATACAAATTCTCTCTCTCTCTCTCTCTCTCTCTCCGTTGCCGAAAGGATAGTATTGTCAATAGCGATATAATGTGCGTGTCTGTCCGTCCGTCCGTCTGTCTGTCTCTTTGTATTTGCTCTCTGTCTGTCTGTCTGTCTCTGTCTCTTCTTTCATTCTTTCTATGCCCCTTCTGTCTCACAGTTTCTATGTCTGTCTGTCTGTCTCTCTTTCTAACTCACTCTCTCTCTCTCTCTGATTTGTCCATTGTGTCAAGAACCTAAGACAAAGTTCACTTTGTGCTGTGTTATCCAGCATTAAGAGATCTTAGAGAACAGTTGATTCCAGTTAAGTACTGTAAACACCCTTGCCTGTTTAGGCTTATCATGTTAATGTCGTCAACAAATAAAAAAACAAAAAAAACGTGTCAACGATTTCGCTCTTCATCTGTATAACACATTTTAAAAGGAGAAGTGTACATGTCACATGATGAAGACTTTGAATGTGCGACTTGAGCATTTGACTGTATTATCGCCGTTCTATGCGTCTGTGGCCTTAATGAATGACCCATCTCTCTCTCTCCCCTCTCTCTCTCTCTCTCTCTCTCACACACACACACACACCTGGCAGCAGACTCTCTCTCCTCTCTCTCTCTCTTTGCCAGGTGGGACGGACAAGTAGTAGGCAGGTACCCCACACCACTCACTCTACAGCTGGCACCACCGACCCCAACAACTACATCCTGATCGACCCGCTTGTCGCACGGCACCGACCCACCAAGCAGACGGCGCCGCTTCCCCCCCCCCCCCCCCCCCCCCCCCCCCCCCTCCCCGTGCCTCACGAGTGATTGGCTGGCGGCGAGGTGACGTATTATTGCACGTGCACTCAGTGCCCGGCCAAGATCGATGGGTCCCGTGCGCCCTCGTGGTGTCTGCCCCCCCCCCCCCACCCCCCCCCTCGAGATGGGAGGGCGGGGTGGCCATGTTGGCTGTGTGTTATCAGTGAGAGAGATTGAGACAGGCAGAGAGAGACAGAGAGTGACGGAGAGAGAGACAGAGAGTGACAGAGAGAGAGACAGAGAGTGACAGAGAGAGAGAGAGAGAGAGAGAGAGAGACAGACAGACAGACAGACAGACAGACAGACAGACAGACAGAGACAGAGAGTGACGGAGAGAGAGGCAGACACACACACACACACACACACACACACACACACACACACAATGAGAGAGACAGAGAGAATGAGTGTGCACGTATGTGCGCGCGCGTATGTTTGCTTTAATGGTCATCGTATTGCATTGCGTTGAAGAAATATGAACTGGTAATTAATGTCTGAACTACATCCACAGTAATCAGCTACTCCCAGATTTTTTTTGATTTTTTTTTTTTAAAGGCTGTAAATACAACACAGTGCGTGACTATCACCTAGAATGGCCTTGTGTGTGTGTGGTGTGCTTCTTACACCGACAATCCACTAGCAGCTGACTCTCCACCATGTGTGGCGTGCTTCTTACAGCGATAATCCACTAGCAGCTGACTCTCCACCATGTGTGGTGTGCTTCTTACACCGATAATCCACTAGCAGCTGACTCTCCACCATGTGTGGCGTGCTTCTTACACCGATAATCCACTAGCAGCTGACTCTCCACCATCTATTTCCATCACTGATCACTACACAAGTCATGTCTGTAAAATGAACATCATGCTCTGGGCACTGGTATATCACCAAAGACCCTGTACTACAATCATCATGACACTATAAATTATACGCAGGGTCTTTTAGTCGTGTGGGTACCAAATGCACAAGGTTGGAACAGATCGCCATATTGCCGGGAAGTGTGTGTGCACGGTCCTTTTGTCCAAACAAACAGTAGTCCACGATTCTGTTACCGTGCAGTAACTTCATGGTCACTGCTTCCGTGACAATGGGGTCGGCTGGCTAGGCTGCTTTCTTCCCCCCACCCCCCCGAGCCCCCCTCACAGGGAAAACACCAAGGGGGATTATTCAGCAGGTGTCAAATCGACGAGCACAATACAGAGTACACACGATTCAACACATCAACTCGTGTCATGTTTCTAATCATCACTTTGCCCTATGACAGTTATCCACCTACACACACACGTGCCCCCACGCCCCCCCCCCCCCCCCTCAACATACATTTCACCTAAAAATGGAATATGATTTAATGGAGGAATAAACTTTATATAATTGCTCCAAATTCACGGAACATAATTATCATGCACTGAAGAAATTTCTCATGACTGTATTGTGCCGTGAACAAATGTTGACTTGTACAAATACTTAGCAGGTTTGTTGAAAACAAAGGATGATGCCGCGTCACTTGTTTTCCAAAATAATTTCAAAGAGTATTCATCTCTCTCTCTCTCTCTCGTGTATATTCTGACAATACACATCTGAGGGGTTATGGTATTCACAAATTATTAAACATCTCTGCTTAACGGCCTAGCACAGATACAGACACACAGACACAGACACACACACACAGACACAACACTTGCATGCACCCATCTACCCTATCCTACACACACACACGGACACACACACACACACGGACACACACGCACGCACACACGAACACACACACACACGACACAAACGACAGCTGGTGCTGGCTTTGAAACAAACGCCGACTGGCGAGCGAGCGAGCGAGCGGCACATATACATATAGTTCTAATACTGCCCTCGTGCCATCCATCACATGCGACATGTGTGTGGAATACTAATTAATCCATGGCCATGATGGGATTTCATTTAGGCCGCCTGCAGCCGCTTTGTCTTGTGGTGTTGGGGGGGATGGGTGGGTGGGTGGGTGGGTGCCCGGGGTGGGTGTGAGGGTGGAGTGTGTTGTAATTAGGACTGTAGTCCTGACCTGTTTGCCGCCTGTCTCTTCCTGTTGTCTGGTGTCGTTCATGGGGCCTTACTGTGGTGTTGTGTGGTGGGGGTGGGGGTGGGGGGACAGGTGTGTGTGTGTGTGTGTGTGTGTGTGTGTGTGTGTGTGTGTGTGTGTGTGTGCGTGCGTGTGTGTGTGTGCGTGTGTGTGTGTGTGTGCGTGTGTGTGTGTGTGCGTGTGTGTGTGTGTGCGTGTGCGTGTGCGTGTGTGTGTCTGTGTCTGTGTGTGTGGTGTTTGTGTTGGTGAGTATGTGCGTCAGTGCAGTGCGCTTTGATAATGCCACGTAACTTCTTTTATTTTCTCCTTTTCAATTGCCAAACTATTATATATGTCCAACTGCTACCACCACTGAGCTTTTCAGAAAGATTACAACAACAACAACAACTGCTCCAACACAAAGGCAGTTCGTCACGTGTATAAAAAAAATTATATAGTATGTATAGATGCATGAAATTTCCGCGTTGGTTAAAGTATACAGTCAGTGCCCCATTTTCATCAAACTAATTCAGTGGGTTATCCGCTACACCTAATTTTGCTCCGGCCTCACGTCATTTCCCAGACTTCGTCATAATTCCCCACGCAGACAGTAGCCGCATACAATATCGCTTGACAAAGAAACACAGTCAACAACCATTCACCACTAACTGGAGGAAGGTGGCAGAATGGTTAAGACGCTCAGCTGCCAATACAGAGAGTCCGTGAGGGTGTGGGTTCGAATCCCGCTCTCGCCCTTTCTCCTAAGTTTGACTGGAAAATCAAACTGAGCGTCTAGTCTTTCGGATGAGACGATAAACCGAGGTCCCGTGTGCAGCACGCACTTGGCGCACTGAAAAAGAACCCATGGCAACGAGAGTGTTGTCCTCTGGCGAAATTACGTAAAATGAAATCCACTTTCATAGGTACACAAATATGTAAGCATGCACTCAAGGCCTGACTAAGCGCGTTGGGTTATGCTGCTGGTCAGGCATCTGCTCAACAGATGTGGTGTAGCGTGTATGGATTTGTCCGAACGCAGTGACGCCTCCTTGAGAAAGTGAAACTGAAACTCACCACTAACTGCTATTTTGACAGGCGACGCCGTAGTCGCCGGTTCGATGTAGCCGGGAGTCCACTAGCGGTTTGTTTTATCAAGTTTCACAGATAAAACACTGATGATAACAACAGAATTAGTGGAGGGAATGGAGGGAGAGGGGGGGGGGGGGGTGAGGGAGAAGAGAGAGCCTCGTAGAGACAGAGAGAAAGAGAGAGAGAGAGAGAGAGAGAGAGAGAGAGAGAGAGAGATCGTATTTTTAAACAAACGCTAACGAACTCTACGTCATAATCTATTGACCCTTCCAAAGCATACGGCAAAGAAAATCAACACCCCAACTCAAAACAGAACAACAACAAAAAACAAACAAACACAACAGCGACTTTCTCCACCTCCCCTCCCCTCCCCCTCTCCCCACCCATCCCACCCCCTTACCCGCACCGAACAAAAACAAAGCAGCCGGAAGTGACTGACAAGCACAGGCCACGCCCCTTTCGCCCCTCCGGCGACGCCTCGTTTCCCTACACCCGCACGCAGCACCGTCCGCGAGCTGTCAATCAGCGGGCGCAAGTGACGAGGCCGTCTTCGAGGGCCGTGTCACGAGGTGCAAGAGTGTCAATAGCAGCCAGCGCTGGGGCCTGTGTGTTTTAGCCAATGTCATCCATTTTTTAAACCACCAGCAAACAGCGCCCAGTTATGATAATGCGACTGAAGTGTGCGTACTGACAATGTCGTTGTGCGTCGCGTACTCTCCTCACCCCTCACCACTTTTTTTTTTGTGTGTGTGCATGTTTACTTTCCATGTTTTTCTAACGTTTTAACGCACGTTTTTTCTTGGATTTTACCGATTTAAAAAAAAAAAAATTTACACAGCTCTGAAGCGAGGTTTTTTGTGGTTTTGTTTGTTTTGTTTTTTTTTTTTTTTTTGTTGTTGTCATCTTGAAGTACTGTACGTTATATGCTGCTAATGTTTTGTTAACATACATATTGGAATACTGTTGTCATTTTCTGAGCAAATGTGAAAAATAAACGGTGGTAGGGGGCGCTGTGGGTGGGTGGGTGGGTGGGGTTGGGGGTGCGGAGTGGATGGTAGGATCGTGTGAAATGTCCCCAGTTGTCCTAACAAGCTTTAGGAAACACTGAAGTACACACATGGTGAATTAGTCATGTGGTGTGTGTCAGTTCACGGCAGGGATGTTGCACGCGGACAGTGAAGAACGAACACTGATCCCCATCACACTCTCTTCTCTCTTTCCCATGCGCTTCCCTGAATGCATGCGTGCGTGCGTGCGTGCGTGCGTGCGTGCACGTGTGTGTATGTGCGTGCAGGCACGCAAGCATTCGTGAATGCGCTCAAATGCACACACACGCACACGCACACACACACACACGGACAAAAACTCTGGAAGAGATAGCCACGCGCACACAGAGACAGAGACAGTTGCTTTGTTGTATTTTTTGGATGAGAAATGATTCCGATACACAGGCAGACAAACAAACTGGTGAATAATTACGGACACAGAAAGACACGGACTAACAATTTTTGTTTCCACAAAACTTAATCAGCTAGTTTTCGTGCTTATACATGACAGAAAAATGTACAGCAGTCAAGTAAACAACTTGAGTATGAACGGTCAAATTCTACCAGCCAAAACCAACAACCCATTCAACCAAGAATAAAATAGCCAAAATAAACGAACAAGTGATTAATAAAAAAAATAAAATAAAATAAAATTGAAATAAAATAAAGTAAAAACATATCTTAAGGAAAAGTTTCCTCTAAAAATATGCAGAATCAGAAAACCCACAACAAAGGAATATTTTAACACGGACGATAAACCCGGTAAAAGAAAAAAAACAACTAAGAAAACCACAGAAACTGCAAACTAGCTCATTGAAAACACACACACACACACACACACAAACAAAAAAAACAAACAAACAACCCTATCATTTCACAAGGAAACTTTCTTTTAGAACTACGTATTCAGAAGCCAGATTCTCTCCCCTTG
>NC_134878.1:25491701-25501701 GCF_041734735.1 Babylonia areolata
TTAATTAATTAAATTAAACAAAATCGGGTACATGAACCTTAATCCGAACCCAACCATAACCTCCCTGCAAGAGAGACAGAGAAAGAGACAGACGTACAGAAACGGGGAAAGATTGAATAAAGGGGGTGGGTTGGGGGGGGGGGGGAGAGAGAGAGAGAGAGAGAGAGAGAGAAGGCTGGAAATGTTTGCTGAACTTGTCAACAAATTCACCACACTTTGGCTGTCATTCTGAAGCATGACAACTCCACACATTTTTTTTTTTTTAAACACACACACACACACACACAAAAACCCACACAATAAAAAAAAAAAACCCACGTGGAAGAGGAGAGGGAAAGCGGAAAGGAAATCTTACCGCTAGCTGCATTGAAAACGAAAGGAAAGAGAAAGAGAGAGAGAGAGAGAGAGGAGAGCCCCGGCCCGGGTCCGCTCTGGCCCAATCGCACTCAGTCGACCTTTCCACGGAGAAAGGAGAATGTCAACACTGTGTACCGTAAACCTCTCATCATTTCCCACAACATCTTGCCCACTTCAAAACTCACAACGTTTGTTAAGTCATTCCATCAATACGCTTTCGCGCTCCTGTCAAGATCCTTTCTCTCTCTCTCTCTCTCTCTCTCTCGCTCTCTCTCCCTGTCTCTCTGAACGAAGCAGCCATTCACTACCACAGAACTGTTCACACCCACCCCCTTCTTCCTCTCCCCCACCCCCCACAACCACTCACTGCCTTCTTGTTTCCTGCCCGTTCTCGTGAAGCCACGGCAATTATAATTTGATTGCTTGATTAATTTGTCACTACAAGAAGACTCCGAGAAGCAAAGAAAGAAAGGGGAAAGGGGAGAGAAAGGGTGTGTGTGTGTGTGTGTGTGTGTGTGTGTGTGTGTGTGTGTGTGTGTGTGTGTGTGAGAGAGAGAGAGAGAGAGAGAGAGAGAGAGAGAGAGAGTTCTTAAAGTAGTATAAAAAAAATCTGTGTACACACAACAAGGCAGTGAATCGAAACGTGTGGACAGAATCGACCAAGCTTGTGAACAAGCGCTTTGGCGACACACACACACACACACACAGGTAAGCCGACAACGCACCAAGCTGATCCCAGAAATCGGGATGGAAGAGAGAAAAGAGAGATTTAAAAAAAAAAAAAGTTTCAAATCCGACACATTCCCCAACAGGTCGTCAGGTCTGTACCCACACACCAGTTCAAACAGCTATAACAAATCTGCAAAGTTCATTGATCGGGGATTGCTCTCTCTCTCTCTCTCTCTCTCTCTCTCCTGTGTATGCATACACCTTTCTCCCACCCGCTTTAATCGCCGAGTTCACAGATTACATTGCTTCTCTCTCGCCCGCACATCTCTCAAACTAATCTGTCCAACTATGAACAACTCGACACAAACAACCGTCACCATGGTTGCAAGGACTCACGGATGAGACCGATGAAAACATTTACATGTTCAGATCACGCTCCGGATGTTTATCACTCTCCATCCATGACCCCCCCCCCCCCCCATCCCCCCATTGCCTCTCCTCGCCTTCCACCCCCACACCCCCTCCCTGTCCCAAACATCGCTAACTACTTGAATAAACACAGCTTGTTAACACAAACCCTAAACGTTCGGTTGTAATTCAATTTTCCGGTAATACGACGAAAAAAAAAAAAAACAAAAAAAAACCCTTTTTTTTTCGTAAGCATCACGTCCAAGCTGCATGATTACATTCAAAGCTTTCAACAATATGCACACAGAAATTCATATACATCTAACTGAACCGCTATCAAAATAAATCAAACATTTCAACTGCTTTATACATTCTAGAAGATTCTTTTTTTTTATAAGTAATAACCACCACCACCATTTCTTGTATCTGTATGCGGAGGAGAAAGGGATGGGGGGGAAGAGCATGAGGAGGAGGAGAATGGAAGGCAAAACGTCAGGTGGAAGAGGAGAATGTACTAGAAAGGGTATGAGAGCACACGCACGGAAACCTCTCCTATGAAAACCCTCGCTAGCGAGAGACATAGCACTCATGTGGAGCATACTGAAGGCAACGTTCCACACACGACGAGGAGGAGACTCTGGAGCATTATCTTACCTGCGTCATCAGGTCCCCCAACAAAATGGCTGCTGTGGGTCCATCCACCGACACTGGCAGGTCCCCAGAGGTGCCCGGCACTCCAGTCAGGGGCACCATGTCCGGCACGTTCTCTGTTGCCCGCGGTGAGTTCCCCTTGTCGTCCACACCCTGAGTGCAGTTGTTGTTGCTGTCTGGGCGCCAGTCAGAAGATGTTTTGAACGACGGATCCATAGGTCTTCAAGATGATGTTGTTGTTGTTGTTGTTGTTTTGTGTTTGCTTTGTTGCTAGAATCTAGTCCAGTTGAAGAAAATTCTTGTTCGTATTCCGTGTGAATAAATTTTGCGTTCTTCCAAGTGGTCAGTTGGTCTCTTTGTTCAAGGCTGTGGCTAAGGAATAATTTCCAAACGAAAGAATCACAAGTTGCTTCAAAGAATCCGGTTGAATACGCCTTCTGTTGATCAGTTACTGTCGCACCGGTTTGTTAAAAAAACCATGTCGGCTTTTTCAGCGAAACAACAAAGCTGCCGTCTATAGTTACATGTTAA
Organism: Babylonia areolata; assembly: GCF_041734735.1. Lineage (NCBI taxonomy): Eukaryota > Metazoa > Mollusca > Gastropoda > Neogastropoda > Buccinidae > Babylonia > Babylonia areolata. Next base: position 25,494,318 of record NC_134878.1, read on the forward strand.
AAGAAGAACAGTTCGAAAAACACAGAGAGAGAGAGAGGGAAGGAAGAGCTGAGTTCTGGACGGGCTGTTGAGAAGCATCTGTCGCAGTGACAGTGTGCGATGGAGTTGCTGACCTACTTTTCAGTGTTCGTCTACGGGATGCACGTGAATTCAGTGCTGTTTTTACTCGCGACGCTGAGTTCTTGTTCTCGTGTTTGCGCCGCCACGGCGCCGGCCGCTTTTTTTTTTTTTTATTTTTTTTTTATTCATTTCAATTCGAATTTTCTTTTACCAATGATAAAAATGATAATAATAAAAATAATGATAATAACTGGACATTCATCAGCACTTTCTCCTCATTGTACAACGGCTGAAGACTAACATTCACTCCAAGACTTTTTTTTTTTCCTGTTACTAGAAACATCTCCAATAACCGAAATTATCCACCGTTATTTCCACATTTCTTTCGCCTCACTGCTGCTTGTTTATTTTATGTTGTTTTTTCTCCTCATCTACACCTTCTTTCATCCTTCTTCTTTTCTTTCTTTTTTTTCTTTTCCCAAAGGCCTGACTAAGCGCGTTGGGTTACGCTGCTGGTCAGGCATCTGCTTGGCAGATGTGGTGTAGCGTATATGGATTTGTCCGAACGCAGTGACGCCTCCTTGAGCTACTGAAACTGAAACTCATCCTTCTACAGCTCACCGTCACCTTCTCCTTTCTAGTCTTCTGTTTATTTTCAACACGTTGTCACTTCCATGGGCGTTTTGCTTTCAAATTACGAAACAAAAAAATTATTTAAAAAAAAAAGAACTTCCCATCATTTTCAGTTCAGTATCTCGTGTTTCTGCTGTTGCGGAATCTATTTCAACCTTCCCCCCCCCCTTCTCCCCCCCCCCCCCCCTCACGATTTTGCCTATCTGTCACACACACACACACACACACACACACACACACACACAGCACCTCTCTCTCTGCATATACTAACACACCTACCTCCCTCTCTCTTTCCAAACACAAACACACACACACACACGCGCGCGCGCGCGCGCGCACACACACACACACAGCACCTCTCTCTCTCTGCATACACAAACACACCTACCTCCCTCTCTCTTTCCAAACACACACACACACACACACACACACACACACACACACACACACACACACGCACGCACGCACGCACGCACGCACACAATCATATCACATCATAGATAGATAGAAATAGATATGGGATACACGAAAATGAACACAAGAAACACAACGAGGCGTGAACGAAACAGAAGAACAGAGAGACACAGCGGGAGGGAAGCAGAGGCTGTGTGAGACAGCAACAAGAGAGAGAGAGAGAGAGGGGAGGGGAGAGAGACACACAGAGACAGAGAGAGACAGAGAGAGGGGAGGGGGGAGGGGAGGGGAGAGAGACACACAGAGACAGAGAAACAAAGCAAGAATGAATGAGAGAGACAGAAAGACAAACAGACAGTCAGACAGACAGACAGACAGACAGAGACAGAGAGAGAGGAGGGGGCAGGGAAGGGGGGGGAGACAGACACACAGAGACAGAGAAACAAAGCAAGAATGAATGAGAGAGACAGAAAGTCAAACAGACAGTCAGACAGACAGACAGAGACAGAGAGAGAGGAGGGGGCAGGGAAGGGGGGGGAGAGAGACACACAGAGACAGAGAAACAAAGCAAGAATGAATGAGAGAGACAGAAAGACAGACAGACAGTCAGACAGATAAACAGAGACAGACAGAGACAGAGAGAGGGGAGGGGGGGAGGGAAGGGGAGAGAGACACACAGAGACATAGAAACAAAGCAAGTATGAATGAGAGAGACAGACAGAAAGACAGACAGACAGTCAGACAGATAAACAGAGACAGACAGAGACAGAGAGAGGGGAGGGGGGAGGGGAGGGGAGGGGAGAGAGACACACAGAGACAGAGAAACAAAGCAAGAATGAATGAGACAGACAGACAGACAGACAGTCAGACAGAGAGAGAGAGGGGGGAGGGGAGGGGGGAGAGACACACAGAGACAGAGAAACAAAGCAAGAATGAATGAGAGAGACAGAAAGACAGACAGACAGTCAGACAGACAGAGAGAGGGGAGGGGGGAGGGAAGGGGGAGAGAGACACACAGAGACAGAGAAACAAAGCAAGAATGAATGAGAGAGACAGAAAGACAGACAGACAGACAGAGAGAGACAGAGAGAGTAATGAGAGAAAGAGAGAGAGTGAGCAAAGAGAGAGAGAGAGGAGAGAGAGAGAGAGTAAAAAGAGAGGGGTGGGGTGGAGAAGGAAGCTGTGAGTGACAGACAGGATGTGGCATGGCATGCTGGGGGGGGTGGGGGGGGGGAAGCAGGTGAAACAGCGGCAACAAGATGGAGCAGCTACCACCCTCCTCCTTCTGCCCCCCCCACCCCACCTCCCACCACCCACCGACCTCCCCCCCCCCCCCCCCTCCGCCCCTCCCCCTTTCCATCCATCCGCATCGCTCAGACTATGTCGTTGTCTCAAGAAATCTGAACTCAACGGATACTCATTTTCTTCTTGGCCAGTTCTTGTCTGATTCTATTCCTCTTCTTTGTGGATAAAAAAAAAACAACAAAAAAACAAACAAACAGGGATGCTGTTGTTATAATGATTAAGAAAGGTCTTATTACTGACATCCCATCGGATATTTCCGATCTAAAACTGCGATGGGTTTTACGTTTCTATTTAAATCACATCGGAGATTTCAGTGACAAGGAGATAATAGAGTCTTTTTTTATTTATTTATTCTGAGAGAGAGAGAGAAAGAGAGAGGGAGGAAGACAGAGAGAGATAGAGAGACAGAGAGAGAGAGACAGAGATAGATAGATAGATAGATAGAGAGAGAGAGAGAGAAAGAGAGAGAGAGAGACAGAGAGAGACAGAGAGAGACAGAGAGAGGGGGTTGTGCTTTATTCAAAATCATACCCGTCAAGAAGTCAGAAATAAATACTCTTGAAGTTGAAGGTGACGTGAGGTCATGCCCTCGACTGAACCGTGACCTTTGCCACCTGTGGCTCCCACCCCCCACACAACAATACATGAACGATGCAGTCCCCCCGTCCCCCTCCCCCCCCCCCCCCCCTGTTCTCTCCGGCACCCCCCCCCCCACCCACCCACTCCCCAATCAAGTGTGAACCAGGTCTTAAGCTGTACACAAGGCAGCCACATTCCGTCTCCCGACTCCTAACCCCGTCCGTCCCACCCAAACCTCGAGGTGGCGCTATACTAGTATAGCGGGTGCTGACTCTCGCTGTAGTGTAGTTGTAGTAGTAGTAGTAGTGCTGCCCTCTGGCGGGCGAGATTTAATGAGAGCGGCGATCGGTGAGCGCCCTCTGTTCTGGCCAGACGTCATGGGGAGACAATGACAATGGCAAGGCGGGGAGGGGGAAGGGGGGGGGGTGGGGGGAGGCACAAGCTCGCTTTGCAGGTTCTCCACTGGCATGGAATGGCAGGACTGGGGTGCTCTCCAACAGGGGTAGGGGGTGGGGGGCGAGGCGTGGTAAGAGAGAGAGATTACAATAATCGTTTCGCTTTTCAAAGAGGACACCGAAAGAAAAGAAAAAAAGCAGAAAAACGGCGATGAAGAATGAGGTGGGGCGGGGGTGGGGGGGGGACGGAGGGTATGGATGGGGGTGGGGTGGGGTGGTGTGGGGGGAAGGGCGGAGGAGAGAGAGAGAGAGAGAGAGAGAGGGGGGGGGAGGAAGGAAGTTGGAGGAAGGATGGGTATGGGGTGAGGAGGTTGGGCCGGGGGTGTGGGGTGTGGGGGGTGGGGGGCAAAGACGGTGATGAGAATGAGTTTCCTAAGAACGAGAGCAATGAACAGAGAAGGAGACACACACACACAAAAAGGGCAACACACACACACACACACACACACACACACACACAGAGAATGACAATGACAATGACAAAGTTTTTAATGTCCATTCAGCGTTACAACGCCCTTCACACACACACACACACACACACACACACACACACACACACACACACACACACACAGATGAAGGGAGAAGGAAGCTGACCACCACCAAAGACCTCATGCCTGTAATGCCCCCACACCCCCACCCCACCCCACCCCACCCTGTCTGTGGGCCCAGGAAGTGAACCCGAAGGAAGTCCGCCACAGGGACAGTCTCTAAGGCCCCACTCTACACATACTAAAAAAAAAAAAAAAAAAAAAAAAACCGCCACAGGAACAGCCTCTAAAGCCCCACTCCGCACCGGACCGTCGATCGGAAGCGAGATGTAAGGAGGACTAGCTTGGCTGGCCAACGTTTTCCACACCCTCATCCCCGTCTCCCCCCCCCCCGACCCTCCCCCCCCCACACACACACACCCGAACACACCCACACACACGTCCAGACGGTCAAATTGGACGAGGCGGGCCCCTCCTCCGGCATTCAGTACCCCCCTCCACCCCCCCCCCCCCACGCACATCCCTCCCCGAACCCCCCCACTCCCCCCACTCCCAGTCAACCCCCGACCCCCCCTAGGCAGAATCCGCACAGGGGAGTCCCTACCGCAAAACACTATTGCGGTTCTCTCTCTCTCTCTCTCTCTCTCTCTCTTCCATTTTTCTCCTTTTTGTCGGTTTTTTTTTTTATTATATATTTCCCGTTGGCTGACTCTAACGAACTAACTGATAGAGGCCCCCCCCTACCTCCTCCCCCCTCCCCCCCCCCCCCCCCCTTTGTGGTCCAGGGGTTTAATGAGGGTACCGGGCTTCCCAGAGGTGAAAGTGAGGGAAACGGAGGAAGAGAAAAAAAAAGGGGGTGGGGATGGGGGTGGTTGGGGGGGCGGGGGGGGGCATGGGTGGAGATGTAAGCCTGAGGCGCTTGCAGGAAGGTAAGGGTGGAGAGTGGGGAGTGTGTGTGTGTGTGGGGTGGGGTGGGGGGGGGGGGGGGGGGGTGGGGTGGGGGTGGGGGGTTCTGGCACTGACCCCCCTATGTCCCTTCTTTTGTCTCTTCGCTCCTCTCGCTTCCTTATTAATTTCTTTGGTCTGCACCCAATCTGCCAAATTGGATCAACGATTCAATTATATTTCGGTGGCCACTCGGGCAAACTTTATTTGGTAATGGAAAGCGGTTAGCGACCAGATTGCGGTCTGGGCGGGGGTTGGGGGTGGGGGGTTTGGGGGGTGTAGAGCCGCGACCACAAAATATGGAAGGCCCAATCGGCCAGGAAATATGGAAATCAAGTCCAGGGTGGCGAAATACAGAGCCACTGACAAGGAGTGGATAACTGGGGCTGCGGATGCCCCCCCCGGGGCCACAGGATGTGACGTCATCCCACCAAGACATGGCGCGGGACCGGACCATCAAAGACACACCGCTTCTTCTATCCGAGGTGTCTCTCTACTTTGCCACTCCCAGCCTATCCCTACTCTCAACAACAACGAGAAGAAAAAAAAAGAAGAAAAAAAAAGAAGAAAAAAAAACCCCATTCCTCAGTTTGCACAAAACTGCATCTGAAAGACTGTCACCTCAGTTTGCACAAAACTGCATCTGAAAGACTGTCACCTCAGTTTGCACAAAACTGCATCTGAAAGACTGTCACCTCGGTTTAAACAAAACTGCATCTGAAAGACTGTCACCTCGGTTTGCAGAAAACTGCATCTGAAGGACTGTCACCTCAGTTTGTACAAAACTGCATCTGAAAGACTGTCACCTCGGTTTGCACAAAACTGCATCTGAAAGACTGTCACCTCAGTTTGCACAAATCTGCATCTGAAAGACTGTCACCTCAGTTTGTACAAAACTGCATCTGAAAGACTGTCACCTCGGTTTGCACAAAACTGCATCTGAAGGACTGTCACCTCGGTTTGCACAAAACTGCATCTGAAGGACTGTCACCTCAGTTTGCACAATACTGCATCTGAAAGACTGTCACCTCGGTTTGCACAAAACTGCATCTGAAGGACTGTCACCTCGGTTTACACAAAACTGCATCTGAAAGACTGTCACCTCGGTTTGCACAATACTGCATCTGAAAGACTGTCACCTCGGTTTGCACAAAACTGCATCTGAAAGACTGTCACCTCAGTTTGCACAAATCTGCATCTGAAGGACTGTCACCTCAGTTTGTACAAAACTGCATCTGAAAGACTGTCACCTCGGTTTGCACAATACTGCATCTGAAAGACTGTCACCTCAGTTTGCACAAATCTGCATCTGAAGGACTGTCACCTCAGTTTGTACAAAACTGCATCTGAAAGACTGTCACCTCGGTTTGCACAATACTGCATCTGAAAGACTGTCACCTCAGTTTGCACAATACTGCATCTGAAAGACTGTCACCTCAGTTTGCACAATACTGCATCTGAAAGACTGTCACCTCAGTTTGCACAATACTGCATCTGAAAGACTGTCACCTCAGTTTGCACAAATCTGCATCTGAAAGACTGTCACCTCAGTTTGCACAATACTGCATCTGAAAGACTGTCACCTAGATTTGCACAATACTGCATCTGAAGGACTGTCACCTCAGTTTGCACAATACTGCATCTGAAAGACTGTCGATGAACATACTGTCTTCTGAATGCAGTTTCACTTTATAAAACATTTCGACCGGGTTTGCGAGTGATCACTTCTTTCAATCGTAGTCTGCAGAAAATGCTCTCTCTCTCTCTCTCTCTCTCTCATCTCGAATTGCTTCTGTGTTATATAATGAGTTTATCGTTTTCATAAAACAAACACAACACACGCATACTTGAACACACAGATACAGTTATGTATATATACACAAAATTATAGATGAATACGAAGACACATGCACATGTATACGCACAGACACGGACACAGACACACGCACACAACATGCATGCGCACGCACGCACGCACGCACAATACTCCTCCCCCCCCCCTCTCCCCACCTCCAAAACCTGAAGAACATGGAAGTTAATCTTCCCTCCTCCAACCCACCCACCCCCACCCAACCCCGATCAAGAGAAGGGACAGCAAGGGGCAGATCACCCCAGTAGGATAATCGCCAGTAATTGCTATAATAGAGCCGGCCGGGGTCTGGGGGCTCCGGATGTGACAAGCGACATGCTCATTTTCCCTCATTAGCGCCCCTTGCAGCACTCTCCGGTAGGGGGGGGGGGGGGGGGGGAGGGGCGAAGGGAGTACATCCTCAGAGTTGGGCTTTCAGAGCTTTGGAAACCCGATCCTTGACTCTCGGTTTCAGGGGTTGGTTGACAGAATGGAACAGAGCCGCTGATTGGCTGCGCGTTGTTTCCAACAGATGATGGCTTGTTTTTGTGGGGACCGGGTCGCTCGTTCACTTTTGAATGAACACGGTTTGTTCAGGGGCGGAGAGAGATTGAAAAGTGGGTGATTTGTCACGGGTCTGTTGGTGTTTGTAC
>NC_134878.1:25504201-25519201 GCF_041734735.1 Babylonia areolata
GGCCTTTGGTCGGGGGGGGTTGGGACGGGGGTGCCGGGGGGGGCGGGGGGGGGGGGGGGGTATAAAAGGATGGAGGGGATTCTGTGGGAAGGAGGGGAACGGGAGGGAGGCAAGAACGGATCCCTCCCCCAAATAACAGAAGCTTAATGGACTGCATTGAACTGAGCCAGTGCAAGAAAGTGACTCAGTTTCGACGGACCGCCAAAGAGCCTTCGAGTATGGACCGACAGACCTGACCACGTCGTTTTCAAAAACGATGTAACAGCGGACACAGTAAACTTGACCGTTAGGTTAACTGCCAGTCGTTGATTAATCTCAATTCCGGCCAACGGCGGATTCGGGTGCCTGCATTGCTCAGCTGGGAGTTGAGCACTGAGCTGACATGTGGTGTGGATTTGAAGCTGGGACCTAGGTGTTGACCTCGTGCTGTACATGGATAGACCTCCTTCTCCCTACACCCTCTCTCTCTCTCTCTCCCCTGGGATGGTTATTTTCGTTCATATCAAGTACCGAGGTTTAAACCTGAATGTAAGTAACTAACGATGGAGCAGGAGGCAAGTAGCAGAGGCTTCTGATTAAGGCCGTCGGGTTGCCAGACTTTAAGCTACAGAAACGCCACCACGCAATTCACTAGCAGTTGGTGATTATATTGGAACCACGGTATGTCAACACACACACACACAGGCCAGCTTTAGCCTGGAAGCCAAGTGACTGTCTCTGCTTTTTTTTTTTTTTTCTTACTCATTCTCTGCTAACGATCTGTCTTCCCCCACATACCCCACGCTCTCCACTCTCTCTGTCCCCACCCTCTCTCCTTCTCTCTCTCTCTCTCTGTCCACTATCCCCAGCCACCCACCCTATTTTTTCTGCACGAACGCATGACTAAATTGAAACAAACCTGTTTGGTTCGAAATCTGCCTCTCGATTCAACGTGAATACACTTGATCTGGATCCTTCACGGCATCCTCCACCTCCCCCCACCCCCCCACCCCTTTCATCCCGCCCCCTCCCCGCCTCCTCTCTCAGTCTCTCTGCTTCCTCCTCCTCCTCCTCTCTCTCTCTCTCTCTCATTCCGACGTGTGACGTGAACGTGAAGCGTCAAGCAGGGAGACAACTCCTGAAGCACGCTCGAGCAATCACACCCATGAAGTTCTTGGAGAAGAACGGCAGATTCTGGAAGAGGCAGCTGCCTGTACCCTCACTCTCTCTCTCTCTCTCTCTCTCTCTCTCTCTCTCTCTCGCTCGCTCGCTGTCTCTCATTCACACACAAACACACACACACACACACACACACACACGCTCTCTCTTTTCTCTCTGGTAAAGAAATCAATAACCTGCAGAAAGGACGCGGGAACACAAAAAGAAAAAAAAAGGGGGGTTTGGGGGGAGGGGGGGATCTCCTCCAAAACTTCCCACCCAATCTTCGCGCCTGAAAACACTTTCCTCGTGTTTTCTTACCCAGTCGCGTCTCCCCCCCTCCGCCATCTTGTCACTTTCCCGCGCTTCCTGTACAATGATGAAAAACACGGATCGGAGACCGGAGCGAAGCTAGCTGGTCGGTCATCAGCAGGGTATCGAGAGGCTTAGAACGAAGCTGATTAATTTGCGCATTTCTGGATGATTAAATCAGGAAAAAAAAACAAAATAATTCTGCTCTAATCCCAGAACAATGGCGCCGGTAGGAACAGTCTTTTTTTTTTCTTTTCTTCTCTTTCTGTTATTTCTGGTTTTTAATCCAACGAACCTGAGAATCACCACACAATCCTGACAACTTTAACGATTATCAAACAAGTATAAATATCTTTGATCGCGAAAGTAAACTGACTAAACAGAAAGCACCTGAACGTCTCCCTTGTGTTAAATTCCTGTCTTCAGTGTACAAAGAAATGCGCTCACTGAGAAGGGTGTAGACACTCTTTGTACTTGCTTATATACGTTCGACACACACACGCACATTTACACACACACACACACACACACACACACACGCACACACACACACACACACACACAGAGTGACAGACGCTGAAATGTACAGAGTACAGACAAAGAAAAATGAATTTGTGAGCACACGTTTTTTTGTTGTTTTTTCATGAGAGCGTGTATATTTGTGTGTGTGTGTGTGTGTGTGTGTGTGTGTGTGTGTGTGTGTGTATAAATGTGTGTGTGTGTGCATGTGTGTGTGTGTGTGTGTGTGTGTGTGTGTGTGTGTGTGTGTGTGTGTGTGTGTCCCAACCCCACCCCCCACCCTTACAAACTCTAACACTCAGCTGTATCACCTCAACCCCACCCACCCACCCCCTCCCTCTCCGCCCCCACACCCACACCTACCCTCCCACCTTTTCCTAACAGGCAGACGTGATGTGTGTGTGGCCTGTACTGGCCTGACCAGTAGGCTCTAAAGACCACCACCACCACCACCCCCCCCCCCCCCCCCACACACACACGTATCGATCACGGGCCGACAGACAAGCCGAGCGCCGGGGTCCATCCATCACCCGGTGTCATGCGCATACGGTCACGTGGGCTGTTAGGGGGGGGGGGGGGGGCAGACATGGAGCGCGTGCACACCTCACACCTGCTCTACCGTGTGCGTGTTTTTTGGTGTGTGTGTGTGTGTGTGTGTGTGTGTGTGTGTGTGTGTGTGTGTGTTTGGTTTTGGTTTTTTTATCCCACTGTATGGAAACAAAGCATTAGTTTGTGAATCTGTCTCTCTCTCTCTCTCCCTGTCTCTCTCTCTCTCTGGTTCTCTCTCCATATCTCCCAATCTCTATCTCCATCTCTCTCTCTGGCTCTCTCCCCATATCTCCCCATCTCTCTCTTTCTCTCGCTCTCTCTTTCCCTCCCTCCTCCCCTCCCACTACTCCCCCCCCCCCCCCCCGCCCCCCCCAGTCATAATATGTTCATTAATCTGACGTAAAAAAAAACAACAACAAAAAACAACAGCAACCCTACATGTCTGTTACTGTTCTGCCTGCCTACCCCCCCCCCCCTCTCTCTCTCTCCCTCTCTCTCTGTCTCTCTCTCTCACTCACTCTCCAGTTTTTATTATATTTTTATCTAGAAACCAACTTTACTACCAGAGTATACAATTTGATCGTCATTGCTGATTACTTCACGCGCAAAAAAACAACAACACCGAAACCGGATCCAACACAGAGAATACTAGGGACAAAGGATGGATACACACGAATCAACCGAACAGACACAGAGACAGAGAGAAAGGGGGATGGGGGGTGGGGGTCGGGGGGTGAGGGGGGTGGGGGGAGGGCAGATAAAAAGAGATAAGAGTTAAAAGGGGAGAGACGGGAAAGAAGGGGGGGGTGGTGTGGGGGTGGGTGGGTGGGTGGGGGTGGGGGGAGCGATGTGAAAAGGGGCAGGGTGGCGAAAAAACATCTCAAGCCGACGGGGAGAGACACAACTTCACAAATTCAAGTTCAATGAATTTTAAAACAACTGCTGTCTCCCCCCCCCCACCCCCAACTCCCCCCCCCGACCCCCCCACACCCACCTCTGCTAACTCCGCATGGATCCCTCCTCCCCCCCCCCCCCCAGCTAATGAAAGAAAAACATCACAGAAGAAAGTACAGGACAGCAGACATGGTGCCACTCCCCATCTCCCTCCCTCCCTTCCTCCCTCCCTCCCTCCATCCATCCCTCCCTCTCCTCTCTTCTCCTTTCCTTCCTTCCTTCCTTCCTTCCTTCCTTTCCCCAACACACACACACACAACACACACACACACACACACACACACACACACACACACACACCACACACACACACACACAAACACACACACACACACACAACACACACACACACACACAACAGAGAGAGAGAGAGAGAGAGAGAGAGAGAGAGAGAGAGAGAGAACACGCACATACCCAGACACACACACACACACACACACACACACACACACACACACACACACACACACACACACACCACAAACACACACACGCTCAAAGTTCTTTTGTTTCTATTTGTGAAATCTCCCTCACCTATACAAGAAAGCGACAAAAACAACAACAACAAAACAAAAAAAACAACACCAACAACAGAACATATAAAGAGAAGGAAAGAGCGAAAAAGAAAGAGACAGACGGACAGAGATATTTAAAGAAAGACGAACAGAGAAATAAGAAAGACAACAAGAAACGAGACAGCAAACAAAACGAGATGTAAAAAACAAACAAACAAACAAAAAAAAACAACAAAAAAAACAAACCCACACACAAACAAACAAACAAACACCACACAAGCTCACCAAGAAGATTTACGACTGAAACACAGCGGCATATAAATCTTGCATAAGGCAAGGGTCTCTTTAGAAAAACAAAACAAAACACACACACACACACACACACACGCACGCACACACACACACACACACACACACACACACACACACACACACACACACACACACACACACACACACACACACACACACACACACACACACACACACACACACACAAACAACAACAAAAAAACAAAACAAAAAAAACACACACATACTTAACACAACACAAACCTGAATGCTAAGGATTCAGGGGCAAAGCAAACCAAGGGAAAGTTGCCGTGGTGTGGGGTGGGGTGGGGTGGGGTGGGGAGGGGTGGGGTGGGGTGGGGACAAAGGGAGACAAGTACTTGACACGTATCACAAAGGAAACTTGGAACAAAGACCAAAAAGAAGAAGAAGAAGATGAAGCGAAAGAAAGGATGGATGAAAGGCATGGAAACTTTATGAAGTCTTGCAAGTCTTTTTTTTTTTTCCAACCCAACGTAACTCAAACATGAAGAAGACTGTGTGTTTTTTTTTGTGTTTTTTTTTCTTTTCATGCTGATTTGGGAACTAGAAGAAGAAAACACTGGCATTCAGCTACAAGAGGAAGAGGGGGGGGGGATAGAAGAAGGAAAGTGGGGAGGTGGTAGGGCAGGCACGAAGGAAGAGAGAGAGAGCTAGAGACAGAGAGACGGACAGACAGACAGACGTGTGTGTGTGTGTGTGTGTGTGTGTGTGTGTGTGTGTGTGTGTGCGCGCATGCATGCATGCATGCATAAACATAAACACACACCATACGCACGCACACACGCATCCACTCTAGCCACAATATACGCGCACACGTGTATGCACACACACACACACACACACACACACACACACACACACACACACACACACGAACACACACACACACACACACACACACGAACACACACACACACACACACACACACCAAGCCAAGCAAAGACAAGTGGACCGCACGTTAACTGTTAAAAAAAGTTTGGTTCAAGTCAGTCCAGCAACATCTCCAGTCGTGTCTTCTCCTAGTACCCCCACCCCCACCCCCCACCCCCACCTCCGCACCCCACCCCTTTGCCCCCCTTCCCCCCATGCCCCCCTCGCCCCCCCTAACACCCCCCCAAAAAAAAACAAAAAACAAAAACAGAATCACACAAACCTATACTCCCATTGCAAAAATCACCAGCCGTCAACCCTCACTTCTGAGCCAACCGCCTTGTTGCAGTGCTCCAATGACAGACCTTCCCGTTCCACTTTATTACCTTGCCGCCCCCCCCCCCCCCCCCCCACCCCACCCACCCACCCACCAGAAAGCGAGAAAGACAGCCGACATTATCTCCCTTGCGTTATAGCCTCTTTTTTGACTTCAGGGCCCGGAGTGAATGAAGAGCCAGAAAGGGAGATAAATGATGGGAGCTTCTCCATTCTCCCCCTCCAAAAGCCCTTGGGAGGAATTTCACATCTTTTCCTCCCGTCTGGGGTGGGGAGGGGGGGGGGTCGATAGGGGGCTATAACGGTAGGGTATATAGCGAGTAGGTATAGCGGTTGTGGGGTCGGGGGGGGCGGGGGGGGGGGATGGCTGGAGGCCTGAGGGGGTGTTGATGGCATGGGCAATAGGGAAGGCAATAGGGGGGGATGGGGTGGAGGAGGTGTGTGTGGGGGGGGTGTCAATGTGCGATACAGTTACCTACTCTTGACCATCTGATTGTGATTGACTGTTTATTGAGGGGGTTAAGGGGGGGGGGGGGGCTCTAAACACCGGTGACACCTGAGAAAGAGAGGAGGAAGGGAGGGAGGGAGGGAGGGAGAGAGGGGAGGAGGGATGGAGGGGAGGAGCGATGGATGGATGGGGTGGAGAGACTGGCTGACACAGACGCTTCACATTAATAACACCACCGAGAGACAGAGAGACACAGGGTGGCACAGAGAGAGAGAGAGAGAGAGAGAGAGAGAGAGAGAGAGAGAGAGAGACGAAGGGTCAGAGACAGAGACATTCATGCTGACAATACCAAAAAGAAAGAGGAGAGACAGAGACAGAGAGAGACAGGAAGAGACAGAGACAGAGAGAGACAGGAAGAGACAGAGACAGAGAGACAGGAAGAGACAGAGACAGAGAGAAACAGGAAGAGACAGAGACAGAAACATCCATGCTGACAATACCAAAAGAAAGAGGAGAGACAGAGATAGAGAGAAACAGGAAGAGACAGAGACAGAAACATCCATGCTGACAATACCAAAAGAAAGAGGAGAGACAGAGACAGAGAGAGAGAGAGAGACAGAAAGAGACAGAGACAGAGAGAAACAGGAAGAGACAGAGACAGAGACATTCATGCTGACAATACCAAAAGAAAGAGGAGAGACAGAGACAGAGAGAGAGAGGAAGAGACAGACAGAGACAGAAACATCCATGCTGACAATACCAAAAGAAAGAGGAGAGACAGAGACAGAGAGAGAAGAGGAAGAGACAGAGACAGAAACATTCATGCTGACAATACCAAAAGAAAGAGGAGAGACAGAGATAGAGAGAGAGAGGAAGAGACAGACAGAGACAGAAACATTCATGCTGACAATACCAAAAGAAAGAGGAGAGACAGAGATAGAGAGAAACAGGGAGAGACAGACAGAGACAGAAACATTCATGCTGACAATACCAAAAAGAAAGAGGAGAGACAGAGATAGAGAGAAGACAGGAAGAGGCAGACAGAGACAGAAACATCATGCTGACAATACCAAAAGAAAGAGGAGAGACAGAGACAGAGAGAAACAGGAAGAGACAGAGACAGAGAGAACAGGAAGAGACAGAGACAGAAACATTCATGCTGACAATACCAAAAGAAAGAGGAGAGACAGAGATAGAGAGAAAACAGGGAGAGACAGACAGAGACAGAGGGAGACAGAGACTGAGACCGAGATGATTTATTCATTTAAGGCCATAGCCCCACATGAATGAAGGGCGATAACACAATATGCAGATCTATATCACTATAACTATTTTGTATTTGCATTTCATTTTATCACAGCAGATTTCTCTGTGTGAAATTCGGGCTGCTCTCCCCAGGGAGAGCGCGTCGCTACACTATATCGCAACCCATTTTTTTTGTTATTTTTTCCTGCCTGCAGTTTTTATTTGTTTTTCCTATTGAAGTGGATTTGTCTACAGAATTTTGCCAGGAACAACCCTTTGTTGCCGTGGGTTCTTTTACGTGCGCTAAGTGCATGCTGCACACGGGACCTCGGTTTATCGTCTCATCCGAATGACTAGAGTCCAGACCACCACTCAAGGTCTAGTGGAGGGGGAGAAAATATCGGCGACTGAGCCGTGATTCGAACCAGCGCGCTCAGATTCTCTCGCTTCCGAGGCGGACGTGTTACCTTTAGGCCATCACTCCATATGACTATCAGTGAACATTAACATTTTCACAATAACACTAAAGAATTTATGATAATGAGACAAACAGACAAACAGAGAGACAGACAGAGAGAGAGAGAGACAGACAGACAGACAGAGACAGTGAGACAGGGAGAGACAGAGAAAGAATCGCAAATCAAAACTTTTTTTCACCGAATCGAAACCAGCTTTACCCAAGTTAGTCAGAATGTTTGAACAGACTTTCTTCCTGTTCAGACGAATTCGTGACTGCATTCATATTGTGACATGCCAAATACTGCTGAAATAAAAACACATTCCATTCAAATCCCTCAAGGAATTAATTCCTTAAATCAATGAAACTTTGTCAGTGGTGAATCAGCATGGGAAGGATGTTTATGGAGTCATTTGTCATACCATGTAGGCCTCAACCCTGCATTCAGCAAACAGGAGATTGGAATACCATGTAGGCCTCAACCCAGCATTCAGCAAACAGGAGATTGGAATACCATGTAGGCCTCAACCCAGCATTCAGCAAACAGGAGATTGGAATACCATGTAGGCCTCCACCCTGCATTCAGCAAACAGGAGATTGGAATACCATGTAGGCCTCAAACCAGCATTCAGCAAACAGGAGATTGGAATACCATGTAGGCCTCAAACCAGCATTCAGCAAACAGGAGATTGGAATACCATGTAGGCCTCAAACCAGCATTCAGCAAACAGGAGATTGGAATACCATGTAGGCCTCAACCCTGCATTCAGCATACAGGAGATTGGAATACCATGTAGGCCTCAACCTTGCATTCAGTAAACAGGAGATTGGAATACCATGTAGGCCTCCACCTTGCATTCAGCAAACAGGAGATTGGAATACCATGTAGGCCTCAACCCTTGCATTCAGTAAAAAGGAGATTGGAATACCATGTAGGCCTCAAACCAGCATTCAGCAAACAGGAGGTTGGAATACCATGTGGGCCTCAACCCAGCATTCAGCAAACAGGAGATTGGAATACCATGTAGGCCTCAACCTTGCATTCAGTAAACAGGAGATTGGAATACCATGTAGGCCTCCACCTTGCATTCAGCAAACAGGAGATTGGAATACCATGTAGGCCTCCACCCAGCATTCAGCAAACAGGAGATTGGAATACCATGTAGGCCTCCACCCAGCAATCAACAAACAGGAGATCGGAATACCATGTAGGCCTCAAACCAGCATTCAGCCAACAGGAGATTGGAATACTATGTAGGCCTCCACCCAGCAATCAACAAACAGCAGATCGGAATACCCGGGGGAAAAAAAAAAAAAGATACGGTACAAAATGGCAAAGATGAGGGCGACAAAAAAATATAAAAGAAGAATGATGAACCCCATTTGAATACTTTTTAATCCTAAAGAGGAATTTTCATTCTATGAAAAAAAAAAAAAAAAAAAATTAGCAGCATTGCACCAAATGGAAGGTTCCCACCTCCCCACATTGTCAAACTTAATGAATCAATTAAGCATACACGTAACAGCTATCACCCGGAATTGCCAAAACGGAATAACAACAACAACAATAATAATAATAATAATACATTTCTCTCTATCTCTCTCAGTGAAATGATACCCCCAATCCTCCACCCCTCTCCCACCATCCTCCACCCCTCTCCCACTCCCTCTGTTGCAATTCCTACGAGATCAGGGGCCCGTCCTGCCACTGTTGCCGCTCTGCTCATTTCAAAACTCGGTGCCGGAGCACGGAACCAAATCTTCCGACATACGATGGCATCGGCTCTTGTGGTGCGATTGTCATTTGCAGGAGTGCCGTTCATTTGACCGGCCGAGAGCAATCAAGCTGATGAGCTCCTACTCTTCCTATGTCTCTGGGCGAGAAGGGGTGAGAGGCTATGCGGGTAAAGGGGTGGTAGAGGGTAAGGTCCAGAAGGGGGGGTGGTGGGAGAGAGAGAGAGAGAGAGAGAGAGAGAGAGAGAGAGAGTACAGTACCGGAGTTACAGCGGTTCTAGAGTTCCTGAACGAGAGAGAGAGAGAGAGGGAGAGAGAGAGAGAGAGAGAGAGAGAGAGAGAGAGGGAGGGGGTGATAAAAAGAAACGACAGTTTAGCTTCAGGTGATGCGGTGCACTTCTCGAGCTGGAGATTCTCGCCCTCTCTCTCTCTCTTTTTCCTCCAAGGTCCTCGGTTTAATAACTCGCTGCCACTTTGGTACCCTCCTTCCTCCTCGCCTGTCTCCTCCCTTCTCCCCCGCCCCCCTGCTGTAGGAGAAGAGGGGGGTTCTGTAGCTTCCACCCCCACCCACCACTCCTCATCCCCTGCCCCCCTGCCTCCCCCTCTCCTGTGCTGTTTCAGACCTTCAATCGGACATTGCAGCCGATAATTGCTCCCGCTGACCGCCCATTCAATTCTAGAAAATCACCCTGCTACCGCCATCGTCCCCCCACCCCACCCCACCCACCCCCTTATCTCTCCCCGCCTCCCCCTACACGATCTGCTCTCTTTCTACCCAGCCAACCCTCCCCCTCCCCCCACACACCCCCTCCTCCTCCTCAGCTGACATCCCAGGAGACTGCTACAATCCCCTTCCATCACAGCTGAAACGAGCGGTCTGACCGACCCGCCCCGACAATTACCGGGGTTTCACGAACGAGGACGAGCGGGGACGGGCGGAAATCACCGGCAACGTCCGGCGACAGGGGCGATGGGCCGCTGCCGGACAAACAGTGGGGCGATGACCAGCTGTGTCGGGACTCGGGGAGGGACCAATTCCCTCCTGACCAGTGAAGCAGACTGACTTCATTTCTTGCCCCCCCCCCCCCCCCCCCCCCCGCCCCCACCTCCCCTTCCTGCCCTGCACATCACAACCAATGGCCATGCCGCCATGTCTTCTTCAAGGCGATTGTGGTCGCCGAGGGAGAGAAACGCTATCACCAAAAAACAACCACCAACAAAAAACCGGGGCGTTCCTCAGCAACAGTCTGGAACCCAGTCTCCGCCACTCTCCTGGCTTTTCTCTCGGAACTTCCGTCTGTTCCGTTTACGCACGCAACCTTGGACTGGCCTTTGCGCTTGGCTGAACGATAAACAATGGATTTAATTGTTTTGTCTGTACGTGGACGTGGAGGTGGTGTATAAACAAGGAGGCATCGTGGCAGAATCCAGGACCAACGCCTCGATCTCACCACCCTTCACGGAAGAGAGACAGGCATGAACAACTTGACGTTAATATAAGGGCGGATCGCCATCAGGTCGTTCAGCTCATCACTGCAGTGGCAGAATCAGGCATGCATTACGTTTCTGATCCAGAGTTCACCGGTGATGAGGGTTCGAGCATGGTGTTGTGTCCTTGTGGCACCCGGGTGTGAAACGGGTACCTGACATCGGTAGGGGAAGGTAAAAACGGCGGAAGGAGAGGATTGGGCCCCGCCTTCCTATGCCGAGCCCTGGACACAGTGGGTGTGATTTCACTGCCTTCCCATGCCGAAGCCCTGGACACATTGGGTGTAAAATTCATTGCCATTTTGGGCGTAAAGGCCTATAGGATCTTTAATCTTTAGCCTATATTACCTTCAGCAGAAAATACACACTTCCTCCTCAAGCCACAGTTAGCGACAGTCTGCCTTGACCTACACTGTATTTCACAATGCTGCCGACCACCGCTAGGATCTCAACAACTGGACCACTGGTGTGAAACGTTTCAAGATCAAAGCCAAGACTAAAAGAAAACAATGGACCTTTAGGGGCGAAAAGCTGATAGGTCGTTTAAACCTTTTCACCGCTGGTCAATTCAGAGTGCAAAATTCCCTTGTGCTATAAACGCATAAAACATGGCGTCTAAGAATAGCTGGGGATTCCCCCTGTGATGTGTAGAAAATATAGCCCGTCCTACCACCGAACAAAAAGAGCAGTAGGTTCATGGATAACAGACCCATGATCTCTCTGGTCACCCTTCAGTGACATGGGTCCTCTACCCAGCTGCTGCATAAAATAATGCGAGTTTGGCAGTGAAAGGGAAAGCTAAACTCAACAGCCACTATCACTATCTGCAGTCACTATCCGCAGGGGTCAAACCAGAACCCAGCAGCTCACTCTGCAGTTTGGAATGACTACCTCAGGATAAGTTCAACTGTTTTCTACCACTTGCAATGGACCATACACGTCCCAGTTCTGAGCTTTGGGGAGCGAAACGCGCTGATAACAAGTGTGTTAAGAAAAACGAAACAACAATTTTAAAAAGAAACAAAACTAACCATAATTATTGTGATACCTTGAGTGAATGAGAACGAGAGGTTTGGAGAGGCAGCGATAGAGAGAGAGAGAGAGAGAGGGGGGGGGGGACAGAGAGAGATGAGGGAGAGAGGGAGACAGACAGACAGACAGACAGATTGACAACGTAAAAAAAATAATCATATGTAATCATGCATGCGGTGATGATATTTCAAAACAAAAGAAAGAAAAAAACAACAAGCACGTATGTTAATGTCTTCTTCTCCTTCCCCACCTATCCTATTCTTAAACGTTATATCGTGTTTTACTCCGTTTGCCTATTTTTTTCTTTCTTTTTTTTTTCTTTTTTTTTTTCGTTTCTTCTAAAGTTCTTTCTTTCTTTGTAAAACTTTTTGTTTTGCGAACATGCTTAAAAAATAATAACCAAGTATTTTAGTTTTTTTTTCTCTTTGTTTGTGTGAAGGTTGTTTTGGGGTTGTTGGTTGTTTTTTTTTCACATTCCAACTAACCCTGTTTTTTTTTTTTTTTTTTTTCACTTTCCCATTTTCTTTCCGCTTTTGTTTGTCTTCATCAATTCTTTCTTTAGTTCTTTCTCTTGCAAGTTTATTTCGGTGTTTTTTTTCCACAAAAATGAAGACTCACTGGCTGTCTTTCTGTCTCAATCCATAAAGCTAACTCACATCACAACTGAATCAAGACACAGGCAGGATGTACATTGGGCTGGTGAACAAAAGTAGTAATGTGATGATACCATTTTTTTGCTTTTGCTTTACACACACACACACACACACACACACACACACACACACACACACACACACACACACACACACACATTCTCTCTCTCTCTCTCTATCCTCCTCACAAACAGACAGACAGACAGACAGACAGACACACACACACACACACACACACACACACACACACACATTCTCTCTCTCTCTCTATCCTCCTCACACACACACACACACACACACACACACACACACACACACACACACACACACATTCTCTCTCTCTCTCTATCGTCTTCACAGACAGACAGACAGACACACACACACACACACACACACACACACACACACACACACACACATTCTCTCTCTCTCTATCGTCTTCACAGACAGACAGACAGACACACACACACACACACACACATTCTCTCTCTCTCTCTATCCTCCTCACAGACAGACAGACAGACAGACACTCACACACACACACACACACACACACACACACACACACAAAGAGGGTCAGCAAAGGAAAACAGAAAAAAGACAAAAACATTGTAGCCAAAAGAAGGCGTGGAGGGGTGGGGGTGGGCAGAGGCCCCCAATGGAGGCAGGGAGGGTGGAGGGGGATGGGGGTAGGGGGCTTGGGAGAAGGAGAAGGAGGAGGAGGAGGAGGAGAAGAAGAAGGGGAGAAGGAGGAGGAGGAGGAGGAGGAGGAGGACCCAGGCTCACGAGTCATTGTCGGAGGAAGAAAAAAAGCGTGCTGTGCCCGCAGGCTACGCTCTCACGAAGCGTTTTCAGGATGGGGTGGGGTGGGGGTGGGGTTGGGGGTGAGGGGGTGAGGGGGTGGGGGATGGGGGGTATGGGGTGTGGGGGGGGGGGGGGGGGGGGGGGGGGCAGGGAGGTTGAAAGGAAAGATGCACACTGTCTTTCTTTTTCGTCTTCTTTTCTTTTTATTTCCGTTTTTTTTTTTTTTTTTTTTGGTCTTCTTTTCTTTCCAATGTTCCCATAATCCAAGCATCCTCTTCTCTGTGTGTGTGTGTGTGTGTGTGTGTGTGTGTGTGTGTGTGTGTGTGTGTGTGTGTGTGTGTGTGTGTGTCTGTGTCCGTGTCTGTGTGTCTGTTTGCCTGTGTGTCTCTGTCTGTGTCTGTATGTGTGTTTGTCTGTTTACGTCATTGTGTCCGTGTGAATGCATGCACACGCGTGTGCTCGTTCCTCTCTCTCTCTGTGTGTGTGTGTGTGTGTGTGTGTGTGTGTGTGTGTGTGTGTGTGTGTGTGTGTGTGTGTGTGTGTGTGTGTGTGTGTGTGTGTGTGTGTGTGTGTGTTTTGCACAAAAGTGCGACCGCACTTGAGCATATTATTATCTTGTATCCCGTGCCCTTTCCGAATGAAATGATAAATGAATGAGTGAATGACTGAATACACCAACAAACAGATAACTAACTAATAGGCTGGTTGGTATTCTGGTATTTCATCACATGAAAGAGATTTTCATTACAGATTTTTTTCCCCCCTTCAGCCTTTAAATTAATTATTCAGGCATTTATTTAGTTCTGGATTTGTCATTTGGTTACTTGGATACGTTCCACGGTGTTTCTGTTCCTTCATGTACTGCCGTGCGCGAGCTGAGACACGAAGCTGAATGACTTGTTGTTTTTTTTGGTGTTTTTTGTATTTACTTATTTATTCATTTTTGTTTGTTTGTTTATCTATTTTCGCTGTCGCATCTTCTGTACCATCTCAGTGGCATTACTGTCAAACCGCTCACCTCCAGACCCCCGCACAAACACACCCAGTCTCTTCTGTCGCAGCCACAGTGTGGGAAACTCCACAGGAAACTATCGATGTTAGGTCGCCAGGAGGCCACGCACCATGGGAGACCCTGCACTGCTGCTGAGTCACTTCGTTCGGTGGTGTCCGTTAGTGACTGTTCTGATTCACCGTACTTAACAGGGCAGCACCTACAAAGCCCCTTACTGGCGACAATAATGGCTTACCCGTGGAGGAGCCAGACCGAGTGAGCGTCCCTCCCAGAGTGGAGACCGCCACCACGGCGTCCCTCCAACCAGTCCCATGTGGACCTGCCGACACTGGAGACTGTGACAGGACCCACCTCAAGAGTGGAGACCGTCACCACACCTCTCCAACCAGTCCCATGTGGATCTGCCGACACTGGAGACTGTGACAGGACCCACCTCAAGAGTGGAGACCGTCACCACGTCCCTCCAACCAGTCCCATGTGGATCTGCCGATACTGGAGACTGTGACAGGACTCACCTCAAGCACGGGTGTGGAGGGGTATGATAAACTGACTCTTACCATCACAACAGGGCATGAAATGCCGCAGGGTGTGGGATAATATC
>NC_134878.1:25521701-25526701 GCF_041734735.1 Babylonia areolata
ATAATAATGGTATTTGTATAGCGCTGAATCTTGTGCAGAGACAAATCAAAGCGCTTTCGCACCAGTCATTCTCACGCACGCATAACTCTAAAACTGAAGAAACTGAAAGACAAGGAAGAGGCAGGGAAGGGAGGCTAGTTTGGGGAAGAGGTGGGTTTTAAGGCCCCACGGAACTGTTACGGATTACAAAAATTGTACGTGTTGGTCCTCGGCGTATGAATGCACGCGCAAAGGATATAACAGGGCGCTATACTATAGTATTCCTGCACATATCGCTGGACCAAGAAGGCAAGGAAAATAAATCCCCACCCTTAACTAAATAGGTGCTGCCAAGATTCGAATCACCGCTCCAGTTTCGAACAGTTCAAAACTCTGATCACGGCGATTGTCGCGTAAACGTGAACTGGACGAGATGTTGGGTTTGGAGAGGGGAGGTTGGGGGGGTGGGGGGGGGGGGGGGGGCTGGTCTTTCGAACGCTGTTTTAACTTACCTTTTTCATATTATATTCTTTTGTTGTTAGTTACTTTTCGAAAGGTTTTAAAAACCGACGGGTTATGGCCCCTTTGCGGTCAGCTGGACAAGATATAGAGCAATAAGAGTTGATCTGCTTCGCGATGGGCGCAATAGCCGAGTGGTTAAAGCGTTGGACTTTCAATCTGAGGGTCCAGGGTTCGAATCTCGGTGAAGGCGCCTGGTGGGTAAAAAGGGTGAAGGAGATTTTTTTCCGATCTCCCAGGTCAACATGTGTGCAGACCTGCTTAGTGCCTGAACCCCCCTTCGTGTGTATATGCACGCTGAAGATCAAATACGGCACATTAAAGATCCTGTAATTCATGTCAGCGTTCGGTGGGCTATGGAAACAAGAACATACCCAGCATGCACACCCTCGAAAGCGGAGGATGGTTGCCGTCATGGCGGGGTAAAAACGGTCATACACGTAAAAGCCCACCCGTGTACATACGAGTGAACGTGGGAATTGCAGCCCACGAACGAAGAAGAAGAAGAAGAAGAAGAAGATCTGATTCGCGCCTGTCGTGCCTATTGTATTGCAGTGGTGGTGCACAAAATCACATCACTGCAGTGTGTCAATCATCTTCAAGCCTCGGATCTCACAGGACCAATCGACGATGACAAGAAGGGAGGGGGGGCGGGGGGGCTGGTGGTCGTAGGAGGGGTGGGGGGAGGGAGGGGGGCACGGGGATGGGGGTGGGGGTTGGGGGGTACATTTCCCTGGCTAGTCATCGACTGACAGCCCCGTGTGATGATGAGGCCCTCATTAAAAGTGAACTCCTTGTTCCCCCCCCCCCCTTTTCTCCTCGCACACTTGAGCGCTGATCGCGCCCCGGGAATATCAAACGTGCGCAAACGTCCGAACGTGGGGCTGATCCAGCCGTCATAAGCTGCAGACCAAACATGTCATTTCACGACCAACACACACAGCCAGCAAAACAAGAACAACCTCCCCCCCCCCCCCCCCACCCCCCCACCCCCGCCCCGCACTCCCTCCCCTCCCCTCCCCCCCCCCCCCGTCCCCACCATTTTCTTTCAACACTACGCACGCGCACTCTACTAATTAAAACATCGTCATTTTCCAACGACAAACTAATTAAGAGACAGCAATTAAGATTATGATTTTTCTCTCGCCCCCCCCCCCCCCCCCACCCCCCACCCCCACCCCCCACCATCTCACTCCAACTCCCTCCATTCTCTCTAAACGCCACCCCCCCCCCCCCCCCCACCCCCCCTCAACAACACCACACCACATGACAGACAACATCTTCATCGCCGGCCAAGAGGACGACCCAAAACCTTTTCAACTCATTCAAAGTCAGGGAGTCTAGTCCGCCATCACCCGACGCATTAAAGCCTCCAATAAAACGGAATCTCCTCCTCAAACACGCGGGATGGATGAAGCAACGGGCGAAAGGAAAGAGGGAGGGAGGGAGGAAAGAGAAGATGCGATAATAGACAGAGTACAGACCTCAACGACGAAGGCGCCGTGAATACAGGAGGGGGAGGACTTAGGGGGTGTGTGTGTGGGGGGGGGGGGGTATGGGTGGAAGCGCCTTCAATCTGAAGAACTAAACAACTTGACGGCCTCCAATCTATACACCCCTCAAATTGAAGAGCTCGTCCGCTTCCAAGAAGAAGAACCCCCCCCACCCCCCCACCCCACACACACACACACACCCTCTCTACCCCCCCCCCCCCTTCCTCCCACCCCACCCACCCCACCCCACTGAATGAGAAGAGAGACTCGGCAAGATCTTGATCTGGCTGTTTTGAAAAAAAAAAAAAAAAAAAAAAAAAAAAAAAAAAAAAGACTGACTCTACAACCGTAGAAAATGGTGGAGGCCGCACCCAGCTCCACCCCACCTCCCCTCCACACACACACACACACACACCCCACCCACCCCCTCCACACACACACACCCTTGAACCACCACTGTCTCCTGAAAACGTTGAAGGGGTAAGGAAGGAAACAGGCTCTAAAAAGCGAGGAGGAGGAGGAAGAGGGGGGAAGGGGGAGGAAGGAGCAGGAAAAACACTTGATGACAAAATGGGGAAAACCCTCCAAAACGACTTAGCATCGGAGCCGCCGTAGCTGTTTTGCAGCAGATGAGACCCCTAGAAAGCCGCTACCACCACCACCACCACCACCGCCGCCACCACGGCCAAGGATCCAGTAGTTCAGGAGGGGAGCTGATCCAGGCCCAGCAGACCAGCGCTTCCTCGACGCGCTTCCTCCGCGGCCTAATCTGGTTAGTGAGGGGCCCGCAAACACCTCGCCCGCCCTGCCAGTGTTTGGAGGGCCGGCCCCGCGCCCTGCCCCCCCCTCCCCCCTGAATGGAAGATGGTGTATGCAAACATTTGTCGCTGGGCTCGCCGCGCCCCATTGTCCCATGAAGCGAGTGGAAGGGGGGGGGGAGGTTGAGGGGGGGGGGGGGGGGTGGAGAAATTAGCGACTTAGCCTGGCAAACACTCGTGGACAAATTTCAAAAACGCCAACATTTGCCGGCTGTTCCATGTCGACGATGAGAGAGAGAGAGAGAGAGAGAGAGAGGGGGGGAGGGTGAGAGAGAGGGAGGGACGGAGGGATAAAGGGGTGGGGGTGGGGGGGAGGTGATGAGGAACGTGTCTGTGTGAACACGGTAACCTTTCCCCGGTTTGTCTGGAGCCATGGGATTCCAGACCTTCCGCCATTGTGGGCGGGCGGCATGGAGAGGAGGTTGAGGGACCAAGAAGGGAATGGGGGGGGGGGGGGGGGGGGGGGGTGCGGGGGGAGGGGGGGGGGGGCGTGTGCTGCTGGTTGTTAAGATGATGACTGGTGTAGGAACACCCACCTTAATATCATGGTGATGGTGGCAGTAGTAGTAGTAGTAGTAGTAGTAGTAGTAGTAGTAGTAGCAACAATAAAACGAAACTCTACTTCTTCTTATCATCATTATTACTATTACCATCGTCATTATTGTCAATATCATGGTGGTAGTAGTAGAAGTAGTAGAAGTAGTGGTAGTAGTAGTAGTAGTAGTAGTAACAATAACGTAATATAATAATCTTCTTTTTATGTTGTTGTTGTTGTTATTATTATTATTATTATTATTATCATTATTATCATCATCATCATCGTTGTTGTTGTTGTTACCTTACAACTGCCTTTTCATTATCATTATTTTTTTTTAATTCTTATTATTATCATCGTTATCATTATTATTCTGCCGGCTTCAAATGGCGATGATGCTAACTGAGATTTTTTTTAAAGAAGAAGAAGAAAAAAAAGCGTGAACAGCATTACTTCAGAACGATAACGACCAAAAACTACCGGGAAGCTGTGTGAGTGAGAGTTTGTATTTGTATGTGTACTTCTTTTTATCACAACAGATTTCTCTGCGTAAAATTCGGCTGCTCTCCCCAGGGAGAGCGTGTCGCTACACTACAGCGCCATCCATTTTTTTTTTGTATTTTTTCCTGCGTGCAGTTTTATTTGTTTTTCCTGTCGAAGTGGATTTTTCTACAGAATTTTGCCAGGAACAACCCTTTTGTTGCCGTGGGTTCTTTTACGTGCGCTAAGTGCATGCTAGCACACGGGACCTCGCTTTATCGTCTCATCCGAATGACTAAGCGTCCAGACCATCACTCAAGGTCTTAGTGGAGGGGGAGAAAATATCGGCGGCTGAGCCGTGATTCGAACCAGCGCGCTCAGATTCTCTCGCTTCCTAGGCGGGACGCGTTACCTCTAGGCCATCACTCCATATGATACCAAGACCCACAGACACAGGACCACAGGGAAGCGATCTTTCCCACCCATAACTAAACCCCAGTTATCTACTGTGAGTGGAAAATCTGAAGTCATAACCTCTTTACCCCAAGCCTGTGAGCGCGCACTTCCGGTCCTAGTCCAGATATAATTTACATACATGGCACTTCAGTTGACAGACTGTACCTACAGCCTCGTCATTACTGCTAGTTACGATTATTATTATTATTTCTTTTTTTACTATAATGTCCAAGCAAAGAATCCTACTTCTGGCTGGCTTAAAAATTCAGCAGGTATTGCAATCATAGTAATCACAGCGCAAAATGCCCTGACTAAGCAATGAATCCATCCCTGATTGGCTTCATAAAACCTAGTTGGCAATGCTTATTATTAATACAGTGCGTATTAACGAATCCACTCCCAATTACCTTTAGAAACCAAGCAGACAATGCAAATATAATCGACACAGCCGGTGCACGATGCCTTAATCAGGTAAAGAGTCTACTCCTTAATGATTTTTAAAAACCTTGTTTGCAATGCAGGTATGATAGTCAGCATAAGTAATGTGTTAATTGAGTAAATAAATAATCCACCCTAAATGGCTGGAAAAAAATTTAAAAAAAGAACAAAGCAAAGCGGTTGTGATATCGACTGCATACTACCCTCAGTAAAGAATAAACTCTTATTGGACTCTTAAAAAAAATGTTTTAAGTCAATGCAAGTATAATACTGGGCGAAATT
>NC_134878.1:25531701-25541701 GCF_041734735.1 Babylonia areolata
TTTGTAGAAGACAGAAGTAATATTAACCGAAACTTACTTGGTCTGCTATAATATATCCCCACTGGGGGGTGGAGAGAGAGAGAGAGAGAGAGAGAGAGAGAGAGAACCGAAATAATGATGATGTATATTCATCCACACGAATATCAATCGCAGGAAGACAGGTTCGGTGACAGATGTACAATCACGTCAAAAAGACAAAGAAACACACAATGTTTTTTTGGGGGTGTGTTTGTGTGTGTGGGGGGGGTGGGTGGGTGGGTGGGGGTTGTGTGTGTGTGTGTGTGTGTGTGTGTTTCCCCCCCCCCCCGCAAGATAAATGAAAACAGCCAACATCATTAACAGCGGCCGCCATGTCTGTGAATGGAGAGATTGAGGAAGGGAGTGAGAGGGAGGAATGAAAGGAGGGAGGAGCAGAACGTGCTCAATGTTACACCTCGTCCCCCCCCACCCCACACCCCCCCCCCACACACACACCCCCAGACCTCCAGCCCCGCCCCCCCCCACCCCCACCCCCTTCTCCCAACCCCCAACTCCTGACACAACAAAACACTATGGGAGTCATTCGTGAGCCAGCTGAAAAAAAAAAGAATGAAAAAAAAAAAAATCTTTTTTTAAAGTAACAGCAGGGAGGAACGGGGAGGGATGGGGGTAAAAACTAGTTAATCTGCAACACACACACACACACACACACACACACACACACACACACATACACGCACGCAAACACACACACACACACACACACGCGCGCGCACGCACGCACACACACATGCACACTCACACAAACTAGTTAACTTCACACACACACACACACACACACACACACACACACACATCCATACCCCCCTTT
Source organism: Babylonia areolata (assembly GCF_041734735.1). Classification (NCBI taxonomy): domain Eukaryota; kingdom Metazoa; phylum Mollusca; class Gastropoda; order Neogastropoda; family Buccinidae; genus Babylonia; species Babylonia areolata. The sequence continues at coordinate 25,532,552 of NC_134878.1, forward strand.
CCCCCCCCCCAAACCCCAGCCCCCAGCTCCCCACCCACACACACACCCACACACACACACACACACCTCCCTGTTCTCTCTGCCCAGTCGATTTGGGCAGTAGTTTTTTCGCGCAAATAGCCCCCAGCGGCACTGGCCCGTCGGGCAAATATGGCGCATTTTGTTGGCTGACGATTAAGACTTGGGAGTTACACGAGGGTCCTGGCGATGGCCGCAGCAAGACGTCGGCTGCAAGATTTCCCCGACACGTTCTTCACACTGGGCCCCTGCTCCTCCTCCCCCCCCGTTTGGTCAATACGCCGCTTGTATCAAGGGCTAACTGGGGTCCCCACGCCCCCCACCCTCTTGTCTGTCTGTCTGTCTGTCTGTTATCTGTCTTCCTGACATGTCTGTCTGTCTGTCTGCCTGTCTGTGTTTCCTTCCAGTATGTCATGAGGTATGCGACAAATCCAACTGGGTTAATCTCTTGTCTGTCTGTCTGTGTTTGTGTCCGTCTGCCAGGCATGTCTGTCTGTCTGTCTGTCTGTCTGCCAGGCATGTCTGTCTGGTCTGTCTGTGTCTGCCAGGCATGTCTGTCTGTCTGTCTGTGTCTGTCTGCCGCATGTCTGTGTCTGTCTGTCTTCTGGTCTATCTGTGTCTACCAGTGTCTGTTGTCTGTCTGCCAGGCATGTCTGTCTGTCTGTTGTCTTTGTCTACTGTGTCTGCGCATGTTGTCTGTCTGTCTGCCAGGCATGTCTGTCCTGTCTGTCTCGTCTATCGTGTCTGCGATGTCTGTGTCTGTCTGCCAGGCATGTCTGTCTGTTGTCTGTGTCTGTCATCTGTGTCTGCCAGGCATGTCTGTCTGTCTGTCTGTCTGTCTGTCTATCTGTGTCTGCCAGGCATGTCTGTCTGTCTGTCTGTCTGTCTGTCTATCTGTGTCTGCCAGGCATGTCTGTCTGTCTGTCTGTCTGTCTGTCTATCTGTGTCTACCAGGCATGTCTGTCTGTCTGTCTGCCAGGCATGTCTGTCTGTCTGTCTGTCTATCTATCTGTGTCTACCAGGCATGTCTGTCTGTCTGTCTGTCTGTCTGTCTGTCTGCCAGGCATGTCTGTCTGTCTGTCTGTCTGTCTGTCTGTCTATCTGTGTCTGCCAGGCATGTCTGTCTGTCTGTCTGTCTGTCTGTCTATCTGTGTCTGCCAGGCATGTCTGTCTGTCTGTCTGTCTGTCTGTCTATCTGTGTCTACCAGGCATGTCTGTCTGTCTGTCTGCCAGGCATGTCTGTCTGTCTGTCTGTCTATCTATCTGTGTCTACCAGGCATGTCTGTCTGTCTGTCTGTCTGTCTGTCTGTCTGTGTCTACCAGGCATGTCTGTCTGTCTGTCTGCCAGGCATGTCTGTCTGTCTATCTATCTGTGTCTACCAGGCATGTCTGTCTGTCTGTCTGTCTATCTGTGTCTACCAGGCATGTCTGTCTGTCTGTCTGCCAGGCATGTCTGTCTGTCTGTCTGTCTGTCTATCTATCTGTGTCTACCAGGCATGTCTGTCTGTCTGTCTGTCTGTCTATCTGTGTCTACCAGGCATGTCTGTCTGTCTGTCTGCCAGGCATGTCTGTCTGTCTGTCTGTCTGTCTGTCTGTCTGTCTGCCAGGCATGTCTGTCTGTCTGTCTGTCTGTCTGCCAGGCATGTCTGTCTGTCTGTCTGTCTGTCTGCCAGGCATGTCTGTCTGTCTGTCTGTCTGTCTGCCAGGCATGTCTGTCTGTCTGTCTGTCTATCTATCTGTGTCTACCAGGCATGTCTGTCTGTCTGTCTGTCTGTCTGTCTGTGTCTACCAGGCATGTCTGTCTGTCTGTCTACCAGGCATGTCTGTCTGTCTGTCTGTCTGTCTGTCTGTCTGTCTGCCAGGCATGTCTGTCTGTCTATCTATCTGTGTCTACCAGGCATGTCTGTCTGTCTGTCTGTCTGTCTGTCTATCTGTGTCTACCAGGCATGTCTGTCTGTCTGTCTGCCAGGCATGTCTGTCTGTCTGTCTGTCTGTCTATCTATCTGTGTCTACCAGGCATGTCTGTCTGTCTGTCTGTCTGTCTGTCTGTCTATCTGTGTCTACCAGGCATGTCTGTCTGTCTGTCTGTCTATCTGTGTCTACCAGGCATGTCTGTCTGTCTGTCTGCCAGGCATGTCTGTCTGTCTGTGTCTGTCTGCCAGGCATGTCTGTCTGTCTGTCTGTCTGTCTGTCTGTCTGTCTGCCAGGCATGTCTGTCTGTCTGTCTGTGTCTGTCTGCCAGGCATGTCTGTCTGTCTGTCTGTCTATCTGTGTCTGCCAGGCATGTCTGTCTGTCTGTCTGTGTCTGTCTGCCAGGCATGTCTGTCTGTCTGTCTGTCTGTCTGTCTGCCAGGCATGTCTGTCTGTCTGTCTATCTGTGTCTGCCAGGCATGTCTGTCTGTCTGTCTGCCTGTCTGTGTTTCCCTCCAGTATGTCATGAGGTATGCGACAAATCCAACTGGGTTAAACTCTTGTCTGTCCGTCCGTCCGTCTGCCTGCCTGTCTGTCTGTCTCTACCCGTTCTCTGAGGTATAGACAGTGGATGGCAGAACTGCTATCCCCAATGTACAGGGCAGCAGCTGAGTATATGGAGCCTGTCATTTCATCGTTTTTGCTAAAAAATAAAATAAAACAAAATAAGTTAATCCCCATACACATCGTGTGTTCCGTGCTAGTTATTTTTTTCTGTCTGGGCAGATTGATACTCACTATATCAACCCCCGGAAGCGGAAATATGGGTGCCTAAGTGGTGGTAGGGAGGTGCGGGGATGATGGGGAGGGTAAAAATAAATAAATAAAGAAAGATCCAATACATAATAACCTACACTGTATATATATATATATATATATATATATATATATATATATATATATAAGTGAACGCCCATTCTGCAGCCCATGATCGCAGAAAAAGAAGAAGAAGAAGAACAAGAACAAGAAAAGCAGCAGCAACAACAACAAAAACAAGAAAATGCATTATGACAAAAAGGTCAAATCTGCTATTTCAGAATTTTTTTTTTTTTTTTTTTTTAACTCCATGTAGATGTGGACACAATAATAATCGTGTGCTTCCCTCAAGCATGTCCTGATGAAGTTCGCGGCAAATCCATTTTGATATTTCCGGTCCCTGAGCCGGTAGAGATAAGGCGATAGTTTTATTTCCACCGTCATAAATGATCCAGAACACTTAATTAATACATAGCAAAATAAACAAAGTGGGAAAATCTGGTGTCCTGTCGGTTTCACCGTATTCGTCTTGTGACATCTTGAAAATACATGTCAGTGCTGTTGCTGTTCCAGTCCAAAGTCATACTTAGTGGAGGACGTCATTTCAATTTAACAGCCTCTCTCTCTCTCTTCAACTGCAGTTGGTCAGCAGAATCAAATGTCAGCAGGTGGAGTAAACAAAACAAAACAAAACAAAACAAAAAAACAAAAACAAAAAACCCCCAAATCAAACACAATTAAAATAATTAAGAAAAGGATGCCCGTTCTCCTTCAGTCAGTTCTTTGTTTTGAAGCATACATCGCAAGTACATTTGTATTTGTATTTGTATTTCTTTTTATCACAACAGATTTCTCTGTGTGAAATTCCGGCTGCTCTCCCCAGGGAGAGCGCGTCGCCGCCATACTACAGCGCCACCCATTTTTTTGTATTTTTTCCTGTGTGCAGTTTTATTTGTTTTTCCTATCGAAGTGGATTTTTCTACAGAATTTTGCCAGGAACAACCCTTTTGTTGCCGTGGGGTTCTTTTACGTGCGCTAAGTGCATGCTAGCACACGGGACCTCGCTTTATCGTCTCATCCGAATGACTAGCGTCCAGACCACCACTCAAGGTCTAGTGGAGGGGGAGAAAATTTCGGGGGCTGTGTCGTGATTCGAACCAGCGCGCTCTGATTCTCTCGCTTCCTAGGCGGACGCGTTACCTCTAGGCCATCACTCCACACAAGCAATTAACCATGTACGCCCCTTCGTATGCACACGAACATGTTTTTACCATTCAAACAAGAAGAGGGGGGGGGGGGGGCGGTACGAAACGAAGGAGAGAACGAACGGGAAAATGAATACACAATAAACGATTAACAAATAAGTGAATGATGAAGTGTGTGGTGGGCGAATCAAGGAAAGAATTCAAGCAGTTTTAGACACTCCAAACAGGAAGCAAGGACCAAGGAAATGACGAAAGGCGGATGAATGACTGAACGATTGGGGATAGAAGGAATTGAGCAAGTGAGTGAGTGAGCGAGCGGGCGAGCGAGTGAGTGACTGAGCGAGTGAGTGAATGAGTGAATGAGTGGATGGATGGATGAATGAATGAATGAATGAATGAATGAACAGGCCCACTGACAGAACAAACACCGAGCAGCATTAAGACCTCCTTAAAGGAAAACACCCGCAAGCATTTCAAAGGCTTCATTAAAAAAGCAAAACGCCCGCAAGAAATCAACACACACACACACACACACACACACACACACACACACACACACACACACACACACACACAGAGTAAAAAGTGCACCCGGAATCACAGAAACCCCAGCATATATCTATCTGGAACTGGAGGCAAGACGGGGCAGGGTGATCGGAAGGTAAACATGCCGCCTCTAACACGCGTCAATACTTCTGCCCGTGCGCTCGCGTGCACGCCCTGGTTCCTGTAAACAGAGGGCGCTGCACTTACACCACGTGACCTGGCGATTGCACTCGCGCCAACCCTCCCTTTAATGTTTCCCGCCTTGTATAGAGATGTACGTTGTGTTATGCGCTGATCGATTAGTTTCGCCTTTTTTTTTCTTTCTCTCTCTCTCTCTCTTTCTCACCTTCTTGCCCGTGGTGAGGTATTCACAATGGCTGTATGGAGTCACTGCTTTTTTTATTTTTTTTAATTTTTTTTAAAACTCATTTAATTTCTTTTCTTTTTTTTATTTTTAAGATCGACGCCTCTCCGTAGTAGCCTGTGGTGATGCCGTATTCATAATGGCAACCTGAAGTATTTTGATTTAATTCTATTTATCTTCAAGACGGCACGGAGTAACTTTCGTTTTCATTAACCTTTTTTTTTCTTTTTTTTTTTGTATTGTTTTGTTTTTTTTCTTTTTGGACCATGCACGTGGGCCGACCGACACCTCCCTCCCCCCAACCCCCACCCCCGCGGAAGTTTATTTGGTTCGTGAATTATTGTTGATGCTGAAATTATGATTACCCAGTGCAAGAAAGTGCGCGTAGGGATGTGGGGATGTGGGGATGTGTGTGTGTGTGTGTGTGTGTGTGTGTGTGTGTGTGTGTGTGTGTGTGTTGCGTTTGTTTAGATAATTATGTCATTGAAGAAACTCTGGGCTGGTTGCAGCGCATATGGGCAACTTCCACGGTGCCGCTAAAACTGCAACAGGACAAAATAACATCTGTGTGTGTGTGTGTGTGTGTGTGTGTGTGTGTGTGTGTGTGTGTGTGTGCCTCTCTTATCATCTTTCTCTCTTATCCCCCCTCTGTCTTCGTTCTCTCCCTCTCTCTCTGTGTCTGTCTCTGTCTGTCTCTGTCTCTCTCTCCCTCTATGTCTCTCTCCCTCTCTCTCTCTCTCTCCCCCTGTGTGTGTGTGTGTGTCTCTCTCTCTCTCTCTCCCTCTCTCTCTCTGTCTGTCTGTCTCTCTTCTGATCATCTTTCTCTCACCACCACCCCCCAGGGTGTCAAAGCAGACACCTGACTGAGCATCAATCCAAATCAGATCGGCAAAACGAACCCAACTCAGTCAGGCCCCTTAAAAAGAACGCAAATCCCCCCCCATGTCCCAAATCTTTGGCGCGCGCGTGCGCGCACACACACAGACACAGACAGACAGACAGACAGACACACACACACACACACACACACACACACACACAACGAACGAATCACTTCATCTTCCCCGTGAAATCGACATCCTCCGATCGGGCGCTCGTGCGCACGAGCCAATTTTCCTCTCAATCGCGCGCGCAGCGTTGACAGTGACGCGCAAGTGACACTCTATGCAGGGAAACGCATCAGCGGGCTTTGGGCGCTTCCTGAAACCGACAAGGCTTTTGGGCCCAGAATGTGATTTTTCGCTCGCCCGATTTTTCGCGTCGTTTCCGACCTGAAATTGGAGCCAGGGTTGAAGAGGATGGGGGGTGGGGGTGGACGGGGGGTGGGGGTGGGGGGGACTTTTATCTGGTGGCGAGCTGGCAGCGGAAAAAACCATTTCTGTGTCGCTGCTTGCTGGTGGTTCTCTGTCTCTTTTTCTCTCTCTTTCTGTCTGTAGAAAGAAATTTTTTTTAAAAAAAGAAAGAAAGAAAGAAAGAAAAAAAGAAGATACGGCTTGATTTTCAGGTGGAGTTTGATTTAAAGAGGCGGTGGCCTTTTGTTGTTGTTGTTGTTGTAGTCGTCGTTTATTATTACTATTATCATTATCATCATGATTATTATTATTATCATCATTAACATTATTATCATTATCATTATTATTGTTATTGCTATTACTATCATCATCATCATCATCATCAGCAGCAGCAGCAGCAGCATAATTATTATCATCAACGTCTTCATCATCATTGTTATTAGTATTATTATCATCATCATCATCATTACCATTATTATCATTAATGTTATCATTATCACTATTATTGTTATCATTATTGCTGTTATTGTTATTGCTATCCATTTTATCATTATTACATTGTTCATGATCATGTCAACGTTAGTAGCAGTAGTAGTAGTAGTAGTAGTAGTAGTAGTAGTAGTAGTAGCAACAGTCGTAGTAATAATTGTATCATTATGCTCACAGCAAGACAAAGAAAATAAAATAAATGCAAAGACGAAACGCCCCGCAAATTTTCAACTGACAGCTGATAATAATGCCTTTTTTTTTTGTTGTGTTGTTGTTGTTGCTGTTGTTATCAACTGTTTCACTCAAGCATCTTGGACTGTCTCGTGCGTCGAACGATGCTTTAGCATCAAAGTCGTGAACGGTCAAGTGAAAGTGATAATTATGGGAATGCTTGTACTTCCCTGAGGCCACATTTGCTTCTTCCATTCGTCAACAATTATCAGCTACTGTTATCATCGTTACCATCCTCATCTTTTCTTCTTTCTTTTTAAAAAAAATTTCTTTATTGCAGCAGCAAGACATTCTTCATTTGCAGGTTTGCGGTCGACACGTTCATTTATTTCTACGAACAGGATATCAGATTTTACAATAATCATTAGGTCGTTCAAGTTAGGCAGCGGTATTCCGATTTCGGGGGTGGATGCTTGCTGGGTGTGTTGTTATTGTCATTAATGTCAGTAGTAGTAGTAGTAGTAGTAGTAGTAGTAGTAGTAGTAGTAGTACCACCGTCATCTTCAAAGGATAGTTTTTTTTATATAAAGTATTATTATTGTCATATACCAAAAAGAGTTCAGTAGCTTTCACGGCGATCGGAACAGCCCTTCACGGCTTGAAATCTGATACAATAAATATAAAACAAAAACTGGAATGTACGTGAAGCGAGAACAAAGTACTTTCAGCGACCCATTTGACCACTTATCACACTTCAATGCCACAGAGATTTTTGTGTGTGTGTGTGTGTGTGTGTGTGTGTGTGTGTGTGTGTGTGTGTGTGTGTGTGTGTGTGTGCATGTGTGTGTGTGTGTGTGTGTGTGTGTGGAAAGAGGATGACAAGCACAATCACTGCAGCGTCATCGTGTGTCTCCCTGAATGACGAGGTATCAAAAACAATCCTGGTTTGTGCATTATTACACACGTGGGGCTCAGTCTGTCAACAGTTTCATTTCAGTCATTCATCCACTTTGCTCCACGTCAATTTTTTTCCTCCGCGTGTGTGACGTCAGCATTCAAATCTCCCCATCCTCTTTTATTTTGCCCTTTGGTTAATTTCTTTGGGGGGTGGGGGTTTGGGGGGGGAGGGGGGGGGGGGTCTCCAGACAACTTTAACACAGTATCAGCAGTTTTCTTATTAAACACGTGCGCGCGTTTATGCACACACACACACACACACACACACACACACACACACACACACACACACACACACACATGCATGAGCACACATACATGCACAAGGTGACACAGACATACACTCCTTCCCTCCCCCACCCTCTGTCTGCTCAAGAGAGACAGAGACAGATAGACAGAGACAGATAGACAGAGACAGATAGACAGACAGACTTGGAATGCTGATGAGGTAAACGGCGCAGATGGTTTTGAACAATCTTTAATTGTTCAGCAGTACACATGATCACAATGCAAACAATGACACAAGAGCATCAACAAGCTTAAAGCTTATACTGTGCTCACAACGTTGCACGTTTGATTTTAACCTGACGGCTGATGAACCATAAATTATTATCATTTGCATGCAAATAATTTATTCATAAGCAACAAGTAATGGCGTAGATAAATGGAGAAAGCGTGTCATGAGACCCAACGACAATTAGATTCATTTCATCCTTTTCTGGAGTATGCACATATATATATATATAACACAACCACAATAAAATTTATAAAAAAAAAAAAACCGACAAAAAACAGCAACCACCGAATAACAAATAAACACACACCATCCCAACCTTAATTTTAAAATAAATCAGAAACTACCAACACAGTAAGTAAACCTCGTCGATTCCACCGCGGCTTGACTCGCTCCAGCCATTACTACTACACAGCGGACGGGTGCCGATAGTGAGAGTTATATCCCTTTAAATGCACTCACGTCACTTCCTGTGCCAACAGGGGAGGTCAGCTTTCGCTCAATTAACGGCGGAAGTTAGACTGTCAGCTTACCGTTGCTGCTCCCTGCTTTTCATTGTGAGGCAACGTTGGGTGACGGAACCGCCACAGTAGCTTCCCTTGTCTCTTGTTGCCAGCCAGACACAATGCTTTACTAGTTTCGTCTTCGTCAAACCCAAAAAAAGTTCACTTTTGCTCATGAGGTCACTGCGATGTTGTCATTTTTTTTTAAAGGACGTTTATTTCTGGGATGTTACAGAAAATATAAATAAATAAATAGATAAATAATTTTTTTTTAATTAAAAAAAAACAAAAAAACCACTGTCGGCACAGTTCTTGACTTCAAAGCACGGGAAGGTGGTCAGGTTTGTGAGGAGTGAAAATGGGA
>NC_134878.1:25544201-25566701 GCF_041734735.1 Babylonia areolata
ATCGTAATAATATTTGTCGTCCAATATCATCTTCGTTGTAAAAGAGATGAGATGAAAGTTTAAAATCACCGGACTGGATTGAACCGAAGTGTTTGTGTACGCACACGCGATTTCATCTGCTGTTTCTCTGGGTCACACCGATAACCGCGAAAGAAAACCTGGCGGTCAAATTTGTTGTGTTTTTACAGGAAGGGAACGAAGGTGTCGAAATTGCCCACAGGCTCTCCAAATACATACCCTCTTGTAGAACCACGTCACTTGAAGAAATTTTCTGCGGGTTTGCTGTCTGTATATAATATATATCCCTGTATCTATATCACACGGCAGTCGCAGTTTCTGCTGTGATTAAAACGAATTTGCGTGGAAAAAAAAAACACAAAAAAAACTAACCGTAACGAGATGGAAACGTCTCAATGGGAAACGCATCCAACACTGACGAATGCTTGTACATGGAACTGAGAAAGTTTCCGTGATCTATTATTAGATTATAACTACTAGTAGGACAAATACGCGACAAATTCCCTGTATGCATGTATAAATGACGAATGCTTGTACATGGAACTGAGAAAGTTTCCGTGATCTATTATTAGATTATAACTACTAGTAGGACAAATACGCGACAAATTCCCTGTATGCATGTATAAATGACGAATGCTTGTACATGGAACTGAGAAAGTTTCCGTGATCTATTATTAGATTATAACAACTAGTAGGACAAATACGCGACAAATTCCCTGTATGCATGTATAAATGACGAATGCTTGTACATGGAACTGAGAAAGTTTCCGTGATCTATTATTAGATTATAACAACTAGTAGGACAAATACGCGACAAATTCCCTGTATGCATGTATAAATGACAAACCTAAATGAACATTTATTCACACACAAAAAAAAGAAAGAAAAGAAAATGAAAGAAATGACGGTGTCCCAGTGGGGGCATTGTAATCATTTCCGAGGGCCTAAAACACAGGAAGAAAATAAACAAATCAATACATAAATAAACAGACAACAAAAAAAAATAAATAAACAGATAAATAAATAGTTAATCAAATAAATAAATAAACCTTAAACATGACACAAAATCAAAAACGGTCAAGTGGATATCAGACTATTCGTTGAGAGTTTTAAACAGAATTAAAATAACATGTTCCTATATTTAGTCGACCAACGTTTCAGACCTTCGCTGAGCTGAGCTGGAATGAACTGAGTTAACAAAAGAAAATATTTTTGCTACAAAACACGCAGGAACAAAAATGTCGGTGAATGAGCTGAAGATTCGAGTAGTCAACCAAAGTTTCCGAAGAAAGAAAATGTGTCTTTAAACTGTTAAAGAAAGCGGGAAATTGTCAACCTTACAATCTGTGTAACGTTCTTCTTTCTATTTGTAGCCTGTTTATATCTGATGACCTTTGCCAGCCTACAATGGGATTAAGCATGACAACTAATGACACACACACACACACACACACACACACATATATATATATATATATCACCCTCTTCCCCCACCCACCCCACCCCCACACACACACAACCCCCCCCCCTCCCACCCCTCCCCCTACCCCCACCGACACTGATCGATTTCTAATTACCTGACTCCACGCGTCGCCAAGCTGGCCACACACGCAACATCGGGCAATCCTGGCGCCCCCCGCCCTCCCCCCCCCACCCCCACCCCCCTGACAAACAAACACACACAAACAACCCCCCACAGACCGCTGCTGCCGAAAAGCCAGCAGCCTCATTAGACCTCCCTGCAACGGGTCACACCAGGCTTGATGAACAGGAGGCTCTAAAAACACCCACACACTTGTTACAGGCCGGTCGCCCGAAGGAAGGAGTTGAGAGAGAGAGAGGGAGAGAGAGAGAGAGTGTGTGTGTGTGTGTGAAAGAGAGAGAGAGAGAGAGAGTGTGAGAGAGAGAGAGTGTGTGTGAGAGAGAGAGAGAGTGTGTGTGAGAGAGAGAGAGAGTGAGAGAGAAAGAGAGAGAGAGAGTGTGTGTGTGTGTGAGAGAGAGAGTGAGAGAGAGAGAGAGAGAGAGAGAGAGAATGAGAGAGAGAGAGAGAGAGTGTGTGTGTGAGATGTTTCAGTTTCAGTAGCTCAAGGAGGCGTCACTGCGTTCGGACAAATCCATATACGCTACACCACATCTGCCAAGCAGATGCCTAAGAGAGAGAGAGAGAGAGAGGGTGTGTGTGTGAGAGAGAGAAAAAGAGAGAGAGAGTGTGTGTGTGCGTGTGCGTGAGAGAGAGAGAATGAGAGAAAAAGAGAGTGTGTGTGTGAGAGAGAGAGGGAGTGAGAGAGAAGGAGAGAGAGTGTGTATGTGTGTGAGAGAGAGAGTGAGAGAGAGAGAGGGTGTGTGAGAGACAGTGTGTGTGTGTGTGTGTGTGTGAGAGAGAGAGACAGAGAGAGAGAGAGAGAGAGAGAGAGAGAGAGACAGACAGACAGACAGACAGAGAGAGACAGAGAGAGGCTGGAGCCTTAATGATTGTTTTCTCTTGCTCTTTCCAGGGGAAAGAAAGCTGGTCCCAGGGCCGGAAAGCTCTCCTGCCTGCACAGAGAGACTTGAAACGCTGCGCGGGCCACGGTACATACATACCTACAGCCTTGATGGGCATTGTTGGAGAAGTTGAACAGAAACCACTTCAACCCGGCTTCCATTCCCTGCCCCCCCCGTTAATGTTGTTGTTGTTCGGCCCATTGTCTACCTCTACCTTTGATCCGTTTCCAAGCAAGCTGAGGCACTGAAGAGAGAGAGAGGATTGGTCAATTCCTAACGATGTGTGGATGAGAGAGAAAGAGAGAGAGAGAGAGAGAGAGAGAGGGAGAGGGAGGGAGAGGGAGGGAGAGAGAGATGGAGAGAGAAAGAGAGAGACAGAGACACAGAGAGAGAGAGACAGCTGTGGCGTACACGATGCAAGAGAAGTACGGAAAAGTACGGAAAGGAAAATGTTGACGGAACGGACCAGTCGGTTGGTCTTTTCAAGGAAGGCCACAAGGCGGAGGCCCCTGCCAAGGGAAAACACTGTGCACGATCCAGGCTCCCAGTCACTGAACCTGGGCCTTGTCTTCACAACACTTATTGGTGCTGATCGTCAAGAACTGGTATAGGTGCGTGGTGGTAGTGTGGAGGTGAAGGGGGAGGTTTTGAAGAGTGGAGAGGGTGGAGGGGGTGGGTAGGACTAGGAGGAAGAGAGGTTGTGGTGGCCGGAGGGGGGGGGGGCGGAGAGGTGGAGGGGAGGGATGAAAGGGGGAGGGGGGGGGTTCTCAGTGGTCTACCTGTTGCTATCCACGCGTTTTGAATAATTTGAATAGCTCTGTCTTCTCCATCCCAAGCCATCCCCATACACATAAACACACACTGAGATACAATTGTAAATTTGGTGTATTTCATTATCATACCATGCACTACGAATCGAGTATACATCATATTGTAATCATGTGTTGCCTTGCGTCCTGTAAACCTTGAGGTTTCGTGACAAAGTGTTCTGCTCTGTTCCGTTCTGTTCTGTTCTTTTCACACAAACATCAGCCCATCTCTGAATAATCTACATTAACATGTGTGTTTGCTCAACTCTGTTAGCCCCCTCCCCCACTCCCACCATCAACAACAACAACAAAAATAAAATAAAATAAAATAAAATGCGGGTGTCAAAGATTTCAGGGACAAATACGAAACCACCATACGCGTGATCGGAAACTCCCTTTACACTGACAACGTTGACAACCATGACATCGGTATTATAAGACACCTTCTTCACGTTTATAACTGACTTCCTTTCTAAACAACTGACCTCGCGATGACTGTGGCAAGGCCAAATTGAGCGCTGTTCCGAAACCCAATCCAGTCGTCCTCTTCACATGCACGTTTGTGCCACCGAGGTGTGTATTAAAACGATACAGATATATGGTTCGTGCTGAAACAGCATGCGCTATTTCCTCTTCTGGGTTCGTGGGCATCGACTCCCACGTTCATTCGTACACACGAGTGGAGGACTTTTACGTTTTTACACCCGGCCATGTAGGCAGTCATACTCCGCTTTCGGGTGTGTGTGTGTGTGTGTGTGTGCGTGCCAGGTATGTTCTTGTTTTCATAACCCACCGAACACTGACATGGATTGCGGAAACTTTAACGTTAATATTTGATCTTCTGCATGCGTATACACACAAAGGAGGTTTAGGCACTAGCATGAGTGCACATATGTTGACCTGGGAGATCGGAAAAGTCTCCACCCTTTTACCAACCAGGCTCAGTGACCGGGATTGGAACCCGGGACCCTCAGACTGAAAATCCAACGCTTTAAACCAATCGTTTGTTGTGCCCGGCCGTCAAAGCTGACCGTCCGCAAACCACTTGCACTTTTTGAGGCATTGTCAACGTGCAACAGCTGAGCATTGTTGACTGTCACAGGAAAGACAGAATGCAGAACAACTTGCTGCAAAGGATGACTTTCTTTCTTTCTTTCTTTCTTTCTTTTGCGTTCGTGGGCTGCAACTCCCACGTTCACTCGTATATACGCGAGTGGGCTTTTACGTGTATGACCGTTTTTACCCCGCCATGTAGGCAGCCATACTCCGCTTTCGGGGGTGTGCATGCTGGGTATGTTCTTGTTTCCATAACCCACCGAACGCTGATATGGATTACAGGATCTTTATCGTGCGTATTTGATCTTCTGCTTGCGTATACACACGAAGGGGGTTCAGGCACTAAGCAGGTCTGCACATATGTTGACCTGGGAGATCGTAAAATTCTCTACCCTTTACCCACCAGGCGCCGTCACCGTGATTCGAACCCGGGACCCTCAGATTGACAGTCCAACGCTTTAACCATTCAGTTACTGCGCCCGTCGAAAGGATGACATGTGGAGTGATGGCCTAGAGGTAACGCGTCCGCCTAGGAAGCGAGAGAATCTGAGGGCGCTGGTTCGAATCACGGCTCAGCCGCCGATATTTTCTCCCCCTTCACTAGACCTTGAGTGGTGGTCTGGACGCTAGTCATTCAGATGAGACGATAAACCGAAGGTCCCGTGTGCAGCATGCACTTAGCGCACGTAAAAGAACCCACGGCAACAAAAGGTTGTTCCTGGCAAAATTCTGTAGAAAAATCCACTTCGACAGGAAAAACAAATGAAACTGCACGCAGGAAAAAATACAAAAAAAAAAAGGGTGGCGCTGTAGTGTAGCGACGCGCTTTCCCTGGGGAGAGCAGCCCGAATTTCACACAGAGAAATCCGTTGTGATAAAAAGGAATACAAATACAAATACAATTTCCCGCGACGAACGCATGAAAAAAAAAAGATGAAAAAAAAAGGGCATCGGATAGAATTGCAAACCTCAGTGTTGTTGTTGTTACCACTTTACAGTATGATCAAACACTCTGGTGTCCAATAACTTTGTGCTGGTTGTTTTGTATTTTCTTACCCCCCCCCCCCCTGCCCCCCCACGCCCCCCCCCCCCCCCCCACGTGATCTCCGATCTATGTTAGCGTTGATGTCTGTGCACCCTACACACAACCACTTTCCATTAACTGAATAAATTCTACGTTTTCTGTTTGAAACATAACCAGTATCGCGATAAACAGTTCCATTTTACATACGATGCACAACCGCCACACAGACACACTTGCAGGCAGAAGAAAATAAATAAATAAATAAATAAATAAATAAATAAATGGGTGGCGCTTTCATTGTAGCGAAGCGAGAGCATCCCGATTTTCACTTTGAGAAATCTGTTATGACACAAGAATAATACAGTACAATGCAATGCAACATAATACAATACAATACAATACAATGCAGTACAATCATGTAACAGGATGACATCACACAACACATTAAATAATCGAGGTGCGCTGCAAAAACTTGCAAGGATAGTTCCCTTTCGTTGTTAAATGTGCGTGTGTGTGTGTGTGTGTGTGTGTGTGTGTGTGTGTGTGTGTGTTTAAAATTAATAAACAATGAGGCCAAGCATTGATTTCCGAAACATTGTTTCTAATCTTCATTAAAAATTCAACCGCGCTTGTACATGAACCTGTGTCAGATAATACCGTGCGCATCACTAAAAAAAAAAAAAGAAAAAAGGAAAGAGTATTATAGGAAAATGCATCCATCAAATTAATGCTCCACACCACAGCACCCACCGCTCTCCAGCTGACAATTTGACCAAAGGCAATCAGAGTTAGGGAACTAGAGGAAAATGAGAAAATGTTCTATCTAATAATAATAATATAATTTTGTTTATCTAATAACATTTACCTATACGAACAGGAGAAGAAAAAAAAAGTGTGAAGGAAATGTGTTGGGTTTTTTTTTTCTGAAACAGATCAAAGACATTTTAGAAAAGTATTTTTCATCCTTAAAAAAAAAAGGAGGGGGGAGGAGGGGTGTTTTTTTTTTTGTTTTTTGTTTTTTTTCCCCGAAAGACACATGAACTCAACTCGGAACAAAATTCACAGGGCTAAAGAAAACAAAGTATGTTCTATATGAAAACACGCCACAATACACGCCGCAATAAGAACTGTTACCGCTCTTTTCAAACACAACAAGAGAACGATATTGTACATAATTATTTGTATATATATTTTTTTTCACTTTTATTCTACTGCCACCAGACAATCTATTAACGCTGTCGTTGTCATTTTAGTTTTTGGTGTGTTTTTTTTTTATCATTGTTAATATTTTCATTCCTATTATTGTCAATATTGCAATTACTTGCTTTATTTTAATTGCATTTTCTAGAGAGATTTGGTCAGACAAATGAAAATAATTTGCATATAATATTGGTCTTCACAGGAATTTCGCATATGATTTATACATTATAAGCTTCTTTATTTCTAGTTGATGTTTTTTTCTTTGTTTCCAGCATCAGTTCTTCAGATACGTCACAGCGAAATATCTACAGAAAGAGAGAAACGAAAACATCAAAAAGCAAATGAGAAAACTGAACCCACCAGTACAACATAACGAAAGATCAGTCGACAAATCAGGGTCAGTTGTTGGTTATTTCCCACTTTGTTTGTTGGTTGTTGTTTTGTTTTGGCTTTTTTGTTTTTCTTTTTTTTTTTTGGTGGAGGGTGAGGGTTTATTCATTTCCTTCTTCATTCATTTATTAAATAGTTATTGTGAGAATCGAAAAGATAAACCAAACAAACATAACACATACACACATACGCACTCTCTCTCTCTCTCTCTCTCTCTCTCTCTCTCACACACACACACACACACACACACACACACACTTTACCCGTCGAAAGCAAAATTTTGAACACAATTTTATGAGATTGAACTCATTAAAAAACAAAAAAACAAAAACGAAAACAAAAAAGAAAGGATTAAATTTTAAAAGTAAAAAAGGTGAAACTTGAAAAAAAAAAGAAAAAAAAAAGAGCGATAAAAAATATGTATGATTAAAATGATAAAACGTAACCAGAGTGATTCAAGAATAAATATAAAGCTTATGCCCGTCAGCCAAAGCGGTGCGTTCAAAGAAAACACTGCTTTCGCCAAGAACTCAAAAGGTGTCGCACCTGGAACTTTATTAATAGCTCTGATACATTCATACTTACTGCTTTTATCTATACTCACTGGAGGGTGGGAAAGGTTAATAAGGAAAAGGTTTTCTGAAAGCGATGGAAGCCATTAAAATGTATTATATTGTAATGTATTGTATTGTGTTGTATCATATCGAATTTTATTGTATTGTATTGTATTGATTACTTTCTTTACACAACACCTTTCTCTGTTTTCACTGGGGGAAGGCACGTTTCAACAATAATTATAGCATTGTCCAACTGTATGTACATTTTTTTCAAAGTCTATTTTCATGCGAACATGTGCATTTGATTATTCGTATCTAAAAGAACTGATCTTTAGACTACTACCAGGAACAACAATACCTATCTTTTGTTGCCGTGGGATGTCTTTTCCGCGAGACATGGACAAGAACTCGTAACACTCGTTGACGGCTTTAACACACACACACACACACACACACAAAAGAAACCTGTCGATAACACTCACATACTGGTTTACTTTGCTTACAAAGACTCACAGTTACGTTACTGATTTCATTTACCAAAACGGGATTGGAAAAAAAAAAGAGGTGGTGGAGAACAAAAGCGGGCCAGTGAGAAACGTGCGGAGGAGAATCAATAGTGACAGAGATCAACTCAATAGATTTCCCGACCTGCCGGCCTGTCCCATTCACGCCTAATGGAGCAGCAAAGTGGCTAACGGTGCCAGCCGATTGGCTAATGCAAGCGTGTGCCACAGCGCCCCCTTGTGTTATCAAAAGGGGTCGCTATCGCTTCCCTTGATTCTGTTTCGTGTGCGGTTTCCTGTCGTGGTGTCGGTGTTTGGGGTGTAGCGAAAAAAGCTTCCATATGCGCTCTTTCCGGGCGAAAAATGTTTCCAATAAAGTTTATCAATTCTTCGAGTCATCCATCACTGGCAGAAGCTTCACAGACAGCTACAAGACTGTATGGCAGTGGCAAGAAAAAGTTTATATAGTGAACACTACACAACAAAGTTCTATCAATTGTTTATACGAGAATACGGGGTAATTCTTTATATATATATATATATATATATATATATATATATATATATATATATATATATAAACACATCAGGAAATCAACAAATTAATCCACAAGTGAACGGTAATTCTTTATAAATAACTATAAATAATCCAGTAAATGAATATATTAGGGAACGAATCAATGAATCAATATGTGAAAAAAAGCATTTCTTTTAGACCACTGATGACCCCAATCTCTTTGTTGTTGTTGTTGTTGTTGTTGTTATCTAAAAATATTTATTTATTTATTCATTTATTTATTTATGTATTCTTCATTTATTATTATTTTTCGGGTGTGTGTGTGAGGGGGGAGGGGGTGTTACTAATGTAACTGTCTTCCGTTTTTGTTTCTTTTGTTGTGTGGTTGTTGGCTGTTTTTTTTTTTTTTGTTGTTGCTGGGGTTTTTTTGGCTTTTTTGTTTGTTTGTTTGTTTGTTTGTATTGGTTTTACAAGTTATCGGTCAAGCGATATGATCTACCATTGTCTTCTTTTATTTCGCTCTTCTTTTTTTCTTCTTTTTTAAAAAATGAATAATAATAATTATTATTAGCGACGTCGTAAACAAGAGTCTTCTCTTGCATTCCGTTTGACTGTCATTACCCATCCTTTACCATTTACAATAATTAGGTTCCGTTTAAAACACCGCCCAAAACAGCATTTTTCACGGTCATTATTCCGCGTGACGGTGTGATATTCCATCCATCTCTCCCTCTTCCCCCCCCCCCCCCCCCCCCCCCCCCCCCGGCCCCCCCCACCACCCCCCCCCCCGCGCCCCCACTCTCTCTGAGTTGTGCGATATCAATTTTTGATCACAACTGCTGATGTCATGTCTCCAAACTTTAAATCTAATTAGAAAAAAAATTAAAAAAATAAAAGAAGAAAATTTATTCAGTAAATAAATTGAAAGGCTACGATTAAAACAGCATATCTAATTCCCTCTCACGTAGATTATATATTATCTTTAAAAGGTCAAATTCATAATAATCGATTTTCTTCTGCTATCCACCGTTTAGTAACTAAGTTGGGGGTACTTAGAAAAAACAAGAACACATTTTTTTGCCCTTGATGTGCATGTCGTCTCTTGATATGTCTGCACTGATGCGTACGTGGGTACGCTGTGTGTGTGTGTGTGTGTGTGTGTGTGTGTGAGAATGTTGCGGGATGGATACATTTTCCGTGAAAATGCCGTGCCATTCTCCGGTAAATATTTCATTATAACATTAAATCATAACAACAACAACAACAATAATAATGATAATAATAACAAAACGATAATAATACTAAATAATAAATATCAATAATGATAATAAAACAAATGACATTAATAACGATGATTACTGGTATGTGGTCACGATTATATGGTCAATAATAGTAATACTTTTTAGTAGTTTGGTGGTGACGATAATTATTATGTAGATCATCAGGCACTTAAAAAAAAGAAGAAAAAAAAGAAAAAAGAAAAACAACAAAAAACCTGCTTAGAGCGAATGTATCGCTGATCAGTTAGTGCGAACTCAGTCTCACTGCATTGTAAAATGAACAAACAAACAAAATTCATACGCGGTCATTCGAGTTTTCGGGGTTTTTTTTTTAGTTTTTTTTTTTTTTTTTTGTTGTTGTTGTTTTTGTTTTTGTTTCAGGATTCGAACCAGGATTTCACAAATCCCTAGAACAGAAGTTTCAGGATCTAATCTTCCGCTCGTCACTCCGTTTGCTAAATTCCCTTGCCGAATCCTTTTTTTTGCTCCTCTGGCAAATCCTGTGTCTTTTAACTACACTGCATGCATGCATGGCACGCATTGAGCTGAAAATTCCCGCAACAGACTTATAGAACCCCAAAGGACTGAATGCACAAGTAAAACTGACTGTCACTGTTGGTATAACTTACAACCATCCATGTCCACAAAGGAAAATGATGCTACTGGGTTAAGTACAGAAAACGCATATATTTTTTCTGTCATCGGCGTTGCGGGCATAATTTGTTGTTGTTGTTGTTTTATCTTTCGGGGAGATTATGTTTGTTGGTGATTATTTTCGCTGCAAGGACGGTTAGTTTGGTCAGCTGAACTTTTTCTTTGGCTCTTTCTTTATTTAATTTTTATTTTATTTCATTTTTTAAAATTTATTTATTTATTTTTTTATTTTTTGGTTCTTTCTTTCTCTCTCTTTTTTTTTTTTTATTGTGTGCAGGACTGTCGTGTATTCATTACAAGAATGTTGCGTGTATATGACTGGGAGGCTGAACTCGTGTGCTAAGTAATCATGAGTTTGAAACTGAAAGAACTCACATGTTAACACCACATTAGTAAAACACCAGTGATTATTATTATTATCACTGTTTTCATGATCAACACCATTATTATAACCATCCCTATAAATATCATCATCATCATCATCATCATCATTATCATTATTATCATAATAATTAATATTATATGATGACAATAATAGTAATATCAGTATTAGTAATGATGATGATGACGATAATAATAATAATGATGATAATAATAATCATCATCATTATTATTATCATCATCATCATCATTATTATTATCATTATTATTACTATTATTATTATTGTTGTTGTTTTGCTGTTGTGTTGTTATTATTATTATTATTATTATTATTACAATGAATACTACTACTACTACTACTACTACTACTAATAATAATAATAATGATGATGATGATGATGGTGGTGGTGGTGATGATGATAACAGCAACAACAACAAGAATAATAATATTAATAATAATAGTAATAGTAATAATAATAATAATGATAATTATAATAATAATAATAAATTCGCCATGAAATCAGCAGAAGTAAAATAATAATCGATCAGTCTCCAAACATGTAAAGAACAGACATAAATTATTAAGTAAACGTTCGCTAGGCACAACACTTCAATACAGACACACTTTACTACAATACGATAAACACAGCACACTGCAATACAATACAATACAATACAATACAAGCACAATACAAGCACAATACAATGCACTGAATTCGCTCGATGTTTGTTCTCATTATCAACGTCATCAACACATTATAACCGTCATGTTAAAATTGAAATCACATACAATAACAAGATCATAAAATCATTCTTACCAATCGGTTCCTCTAGTCTTAATAAGATAAGATAGGATAATATAACATAATATAATGATATGATATCATATAATTCCATGGAATAATAACTATTAATATTATGCACTTTCTTGCTCTTACATCATCTTTATATATACATAGCTCAGTCAATGATAAGTACGAAATATTCTGAAGATCAAAAACAAAGAATCGTGTACTTCATTGCTTACGTAAATATGATGTATTTATTGAAAATGAAACATTAAAAAAAAATTATTAAGATACACAATTATTACTATCATCATCTTCATGATTATTAGGGACTATTGTGTGATTAATATCATGGTGAAAATTGAGTTAAACGTACGTCGGCCTATCATTATAGTTATCTTTCAAAAACCTTCGCTGTGTGCATATTAAAAAAAAAAAAAATATATATATGCATCTGCGCGCGTGTACATGTGTGTGTGTGTGTGTGTGTGTGTGTGTGTGTGTGTGTGTGTGTGTGTGTGCGTGTGTGTGTGTGTTCATGTATGTTTTATTTTACTTGTGTATGCGCGGGTGGATTTTTGTTTATTTTGTTTCTGTTATGTATTTACGAGATACGTGGTAAATCATAGACCACAAGCGCAGCTACAATGAGTCGAAAGATTCCAACACCTACAGAATTTTAAAAATCAAAAACACCGACTTACACAATAAAACAAAAACAAAAAACAAAAAAATCCCCGACTTCTAAATTAGCGCATTGTTAGGAAGAGATCAAAAGAAATACGCAAGAATAGAAATAAATAAAATAACATAAATAAATAATTAGACCAAAATAAATAAATAAAACCCAGTTCCTATATATCATATTCCGCGCCCTTTGACTGAATCATGATTCGAACCAATTTGAAGGGGAAATATTCTCTCTCTCTCTCTCTCTCTCTAACTGTACACCTCAGCGACAGCAGACAAGAAAATGAATAAAGAAATAATGACTTTGTTTGATAAATATGATACCCTCTCTGTTTTTCTCCCAGCCTTCCACGTGTGTGTGTGTGTGTGTGTGTGTGTGTGTGTGTGTGTGTGTGTGTGTGTGAGACTGTCTGCAGGCCCGCTCATGAGGGTACGTGTGTCCCGTGTGATTTGGGGTTTGTAAGAACTTGCGTGTATGTATGTGCGTGTGTGGTTTAAAATGCGAGAAGAAGAAGAAGAAGAAGAAGAAGAAGAAGAAGAAGATGTAATCATTTCAAATGGCTGTAGCGGAAGCCAACAACAGTGACAGTAATGTGTATTCAATAATCAACCGAAACTATCATTAATTGCCAGTGCAGTAAATATTGCAAGAAACAAAGTTCAAACAAACAAACAAACACAACCTTGCACAGTAAAGAAATCCACATATTCGATTATCATGAATTACTCTTGTTGTTACGGGATTAAAAACACCACAAAAAAAAAAAAAGCAACAACACTTTTTTGTGTGTGGATATTCTCAATGATGTGCACAGGGAGCTAATCATCATCAACACCATCACCACCACCATCCCCCACCCCACCCCACCCCACCCCACCATACCTCCCACCCCCCCAAACAACTTGGCTGTTTTTCCCCCTGCAGCCAAAAAACAAATTCAACAGCAACCACCGCCCCTGTGTGATTCACGACCCCCTCCCCACACACACACACACAACGCACGGGCGATCCGCACTGGGACTGTCAGTCAGTGCAGACCACGTTTCACTGTGTCACAAAAAAAAGGACGAAACAAAACCAAAAGAAATATATTTAAAAAAAGAAGAAGAAGAAGAAAAAAGAACAAAAACAATGAAATGAAAAACAAAACAAAAAACAACAAAAAAAAAACCTCCAACGCGAGAAGAAGACTGATAGGGGTAGGGTTGGGGTGATGAGGGGTGGGGGGTGGTGGGGGTGGGGGTGGTAGTAGGAGTCACATGGGAGAGGGGTGGGAGAAGGGAGGAAGAGGGGGTGGGGAATGGGGGGGGGGGATCGGTGATAGAAGGGTTAGCAGTGTGCAGTCAGAGCAGTACAAGTCTTCCAGCGGCTGGTGGTGGTGGTGTTGGTGTTGGTGGTGGTGGTGGCAGTGATAGTTGATATGTCCCCTGTATCACCCCACTGCAATCAGTGCTTCACCAGTGAACTGCACAACATGATACACTGTCGGACGCCGCTTGCTGGGTGAACGAGCGTAATATACATACATATATCTATATCTATATATATATAATGATTGTCGACATGTGTGTTGTGTCGGTTTCAAGTCCAACAGTCAGTTTCGGTGTCTTGTCCTACAGTTGTCTGACATGATCCGTGAGGATCATTTGTCATGACACACACACAGAGAGAGAGAGAGAGAGAGAGAGAGACAGACAGACAGACAGACAGACAGACAGACAGAAACAGAGAGAGCGTGCCGGACGAAGACGATAGTGAATCGGGCATCTTTAGTATTATCTCTCAGTGCAACAATAATATCGTGTGCTCTCAATGACCTCAAAACAAGACTTGTCATGCGACTCCCTTTTCCAGTTCCACTTTTAACTCACTCAGTACGGCCAGTCCTCTCTTCTCCTCTACACAGACCCCTCGGATGTCCAGTGGGTGTCTCAATGACCCAACCTTTAGCTTCCGTCGTCAGAATTGTGGTATTCTTTGTCAACGTTCACCCCTTCAGTGTAAGAGCCTTCCGCTTGTAATATTTTGATGGTGGTAGTTGGGGTGAAACGCTGTTAACGCCGTCTCTTTCGCCGTTCGTATGGAGAGAGTTAAAGAGAGAGAGAGAGAGAGAGAGAGAGAGAGAGAGAGAGAGAGAGAGGCAGACAGACAAACAGATCCCCAAACGACAAGAACCCAGAGCCAAGCTGAGCACCCCGTCCAGTGAGCAGCACAAGGACACCTGTCGGGACAGACAGCGCCGAGGAACACGAGGTGAAGGGGGGGGACCCGACACACACGGATGAAAGCGAACCATAGATTACCTGCCGACCAGAACACAGCAAGTAAACACACCCCGCCACGCTCGGGTGGATGCCAAGGTGTGTGTGTGGGGGGGGGGGGGGGATTGAAACGCCTTGAGTACCGGGTATTATTATATATATACCGTGCTTTAACAAAGATTTGAAAAAAAAAAAGAAGAGCATGTTGAAGCAAAGAAGACGAGGAAAAGAAACTGTGGGATATCATAATATAATGAAAGATGAGAACAAACACGACAACTTGTTCGCAGAACTGTGAGCGATATACATACCTACTAATAATTATCATGGAAATAAAAAAAATCAGTAGTTGGAAGGATGTACAGAAAGGTAGTGAGTGGAATTATCCGGCTCTCTGGGGGCGTGTGTATGTGCATGAAAAAAAAAAAAAACAAAAAAAAAACAGTGACAGGACTCCAAAGTGAATGAAGGAACGGGTGGGTTGGGCGTGAAAGAGAGGGAAGTACAGACTGTTTGCTCACCACGCGTCAACACAAAAAGCTTCTCTGCGGGTGTGGGGGTCTTTCTCGTCATACAGGCCTCACTTCTTTCTTTGCAGTTTCTTTTTTTTTTTTTTTTTTTTCATTTTTTTCATATATATATAATTCTGATTCACACGGAGAACACGCCGCTTTTCACTCGTTCAGCTAATTAACTCAAAGCTGATACCGGACGACAAGCGGAAACAAGACAGTACAGATACACTGTATACCTGCTGCCATGTGACTGGATATGCCTTCTGTATACATGTGAAATCAGGGTATGACTGGAATCAATCAACGACAAGTAGATCAAGGAAAAGTAAACACTTTGATGAGAGTCGATAAAGCAACACAAGCTGGGGCTTGAGATAAATAATGTATTAGGATTTTTTTTTTTTTTTAAATGAAAGAAAGCGAATACACAGCCCAAGAATATTTGAAAGAAGATACAAAACAAACAAACAAAAAACAAAAACAAAACCAAAAAAAAAACTGAAAAAAGAAACAAAGTAGGACAAAACAAAACAATTATTCATACATATGAAGATTGAAATATTTATTTTAATGTTCTAAAAGTCAGAACCAAAGAAACTACTCCAGTGTTACAACCCCCTCAAACACCCACCCCACCACCCAAAGCAGCAAGTGGTCTGGTTATAGTAACCAGTACAGAAAGACACACACACACACAGCATGGACAGACACGGGAAGAAAGCCAACACTGACTTATAACGCTGCACTGACAGCAGTGCGTGTAAGTATGAACAGCAGACAGACACTTAGCCGGCAGCCAGCACCTACCTGCCACGGTTGTGCCGATTCCAGAGCTAGGAAAGACATGGTGACTGGACGCTGTCCGGAATCCTGTACACCGTGAACACCTCACTCACTCACTCACTCCTACTGGATACACTGCACGGAGCACTGTCACACGAAACACACACACTGCAGCACAGTACGACACAATCTCCCCAAGTGTCTGCAACTTTCACAGAGGTTTGGACAATCTCCGTTTCCTTCCTTGCCTTCGCCAACACGTCTGTTTCAGCCGATGCCTGGCCAAACACTGCCTTTGCCTCCGCAAGTGAAAATTCCCCGAAGCTATTGTGCGTGGGAGGGGAACGTTCTCAATTCAAGCCCTGACCCCCCTCCCCCGTGGTGATATCTTCACAACGGTGACGAACGTCTCAGGTGACAATGGGGGGGGGGAAAGCTCCGTCGAAATATAAACAACCAAGGTGTAAACAAAACAAAAATTAAAAAACACAAAAAAACAGCCAGTGAAAACAGCAAGCGGGCAGTCACTGACAAGGCTTAATTTAGAAAGGAGGGCAGTTTGTTCCGGGGTCACACATGAGTGCACGTGAAGCGATAATCATCAAACTGCACAGCAAAAACGCCTCCAATCCAATTCCATGGCAGGGAAGGAAGGGCGAACAGTTTCTGTCTGCAGGCTGGAGAGTGGAGCAGAGTAGAGTAGAGTAGAGTAGGGTAGAGTAGCGAAGAGAGAGCGGTGCAGAGAAAAGCGCCTGTGGTCGATCACCTGGAGCGAGCGGTGGTGTATGGGTGTGTTTTCCTTTGGCCGTCACTTCCTATAGCCTGTGGTGGCGGGGCCCTCACTCAGTCACTGATTCAATGTCTGCTCTCTCTCTCTGTCCCTTGCCGGCCTGGCGTGTCCCCAAGGTGCATACCCCCAGTTCCTGTCCTGTGGCCACAAAACGCATCGCTCAACTTGGTTACCTTCTAATTGACGGCGCCCTGCCCAGTCAAAGTGTCTTTTTTGCTTTCCCCCCTCGCCCCGCTACCGCCCGCCTTCCCATTGGCTGGGCCCTGCCTCCGCGAGGCCAGGGGGGCGGGGCTTGGCAGGCCAATAAAAAAACGCCGCTTCCAGCGGGGGCCTGGCTACCACTGCCCGCCCTTGTTGCACGCTCTGACACATCGCTGCAAGCGCAACGCCCCTCCAGCGCTCCACGGCCGCAGTGCCGACATACTGGCTGGTGTGACAGAACCTCTCGCCTGCTGTCCATGTCGTTGAGACACGACTTTCTTTCTTCCTCTCTCCCCCCCCCCCTCTCTCTCTCTCTCTGAGATCATAACCCCCCCTTCCTTGTTCTGCACACAGAATGCAGGGACCAGCATAATCCTCAATGCTTACGTTTGGAGGAGGGGGTGGGGGGGTGGGGGGCTGGGGGGGGGGGAGAAAGAGGGCGAGTGTGTGGGTGTTACAGCACACAGATCCGGATTAGAATCCCCTCCCCCTTCACCCCCTGGTGCACAGGTCTGGTGGAATTTCCAGTTCAGCTGATTACAGCTGAGTGGTTTGGGGATTCATTTTCAGAAGTATGACAACAAATCCATCTGATACAAAGTACATAATTATGCATGATTAATTTTTTGTTGCTTATGTGGGGGGGAGGAAGTTTGCATTTGTTCTTGCTGTTGCTGTTGCTGTTTTTTGTTTACTTTTTTTTTTCTTTTCGCTTGTTGTTGTTGTTGTTGCTGGTGGTGTTGTGTGTGTGTGTGTGTGTGTGTGTGTGTGTGTGTGTGTGTGTGTGTGCGTGTTGTTGTTGTTGTTGTTGTTGTTGCTGGTGGTGTTGTGTGTGTGTGTGTGTGTGTGTGTGTGTTGTTGTTGTTGTTGTTGTTGTTGTTGTTGTTGTTGTTTGTGTGTGTGTGTGTGTGTGTGTGTGTGTGTGTGTGTGTGTGTGCGTGTTGTTGTTGTTGTTGTTGTTGTTGCTGGTGGTGTTGTGTGTGTGTGTGTGTGTGTGTGTGTTGTTGTTGTTGTTGTTGTTGTTGTTTGTGTGTGTGTGTGTGTGTGTGTGTGTGTGTGTGTGTGTGTGTGTGTGTGTTTGTTGTTGTTGTTGCTGTTCACGTTCCTTGTGACGGTGCGTATTGGGTCAGACGGCACGCTGTGGTGCCTCTTTCAAACTGAGACAGAAACTGAAACTGACTGGAGATAACACAACATTGGCTCTAGCTATCTTCTTCTTCTTCTGCGTTCACTCGTATGCACACGAGTGGGCATTTACGTGTATGACCGTTTTTTTACCCCGCCATGTAGGCAGCCATACTCCGTTTTCGGGGGTGTGCATGCTGGGTATGTTCTTGTTTCCATAACCCACCGAACGCTGACATGGATTACAGGATCTTTAACGTGCGTATTTGATCTTCTGCTTGCATATACACAC
Source organism: Babylonia areolata (assembly GCF_041734735.1). Taxonomy (NCBI): domain Eukaryota; kingdom Metazoa; phylum Mollusca; class Gastropoda; order Neogastropoda; family Buccinidae; genus Babylonia; species Babylonia areolata. The sequence goes on from NC_134878.1 coordinate 25,562,521, forward strand.
GAAGGGGGTTCAGGCACTAGCTATCTATTGTTCCGAGCTTCTGTCTACTCCGCCTCCAGCATATTTAAAAAAAAAAAAAAAAAAATTCAGCATTACTGTACAATGGAAGGAGAACTCTAGAAGCACACCTGGGGCACCGTTGAGAGACTGGCCCAAAACAGACAAAAGTTATGTTTCTTCGTTGCTGCCTTCCATGCAACATAGCAAAATGGGTAGTATGTAATGTACAGTGATGTCCCAACTGCCCACGAAAATGTGTGCCTGTGTTCCAGATTGTGCAGTTATGACCCCACGTAAAAAGTAACAAAAATGAAGAGATCCCACAACGATTAGAAAAAAAAAAAAAAAAATCTGAGCTGATGTTTGACATTCACAATGATTATTTCACTGACTTTCCAAACATTTGACGTGTATATTTTTCTTTTATGTGGTCAGCAATTGAAATGTTTTTGGACACCATAGTAATTGACTTACAGATCGTATCGCTACTGGTGCGTTAAGTTATATATATATATATATATATATATATATATATATATATATATATATATATATATATATATATAAAGACACTGCTATTGTCATGCTAGCTGTTGGAAATTCTACTTGTCACGATTGTACCTTAGACATATGTAAATTCACTTTATATTATATAACTAAAGCGTTGACTAAATAAATCATGTCGAATTGAACACAACCACCATAAATGGAATTATGGCAAACGTGTTCTGTTTTTCCACACATTCAAATGATGACCTTTTTTTTTCGTCATTGCAAAGATTTTTTTTTTTTTTTACCGTGGTTTTTTGTTTGTTTGTTTGTTTTGTTGATGTTCTTTCCAGAATTTTACTCCATTCAAAAACCGAACAGTCGGTTTAAATAATCTTTAGCTGTTCAACAGTACACATGATCACAATGCAATCAATGACAAAAGAGCATCAACAAGCTTAAAGCTTACACTGTGCTCACAACGTTGCACTTCAGTTTTAACATGACGGCTGATGAACCATATTATCATTATGAACAGTTCATCAAATACTGACCTACACAAAGTAGTCATAAAGCAAGTAAAAACCCAAATTTAGCAATCACGTAAGTAGACGTAAATTTGACAAAACGCAAAGGGGGAGAGATGTTTTTCAGACATGTATTTGCCCATACCCATTTATTCTTGACCTCATTCACTCTCAGCCCCAGTTCCTCACGTACACCTCCTCCCTCCCTCTCCAGGAACAGAGGGACATGAGGGAATGCAGGGAACATCTTGCACACTTCCCTCCCTCCCTCTCCAGGGCACAGGGACATGAGGGAATGCAGGGAACATCTTGCACACTTCCTCTCCCTCCCTCCCTCTCAGGACACAGGGACATGAGGGAATGCAGGGAACATCTTGCACACTTCCCTCCCTCCCTCCCTCCCTCTCCAGGAACACAGGGACATGAGGGAATGCAGGGAACATCTTGCACACTTCCCTCCCTCCCTCCCTCTCCAGGACAGAGGGACATGAGGGAATGCAGGGAACATCTTGCACACTTCCCTCTCCCTCCCTCTCCAGGACACAGGGACATGAGGGAATGCAGGGAACATCGTGCACACTTCCCTCTCCGTCCCTCTCCAAGACACAGGGACACGAGGGAATGCAGGGAACATCTTGCACACTTCCCTCCCTCCCTCCCTCTCCAGGACAGAGGGACATGAGGGAATGCAGGGAACATCTTGCACACTTCCCTCCCTCCCTCTCCAGGGCACAGGGACATGAGGGAATGCAGGGAACATCTTGCACACTTCCATCTCCCTCCCTCTCCAGGACACAGGGACATGAGGGAATGCAGGGGACATCTTGCACACTTCCCTCCCTCCCTCCCTCTCCAGGAACAGAGGGACATGAGGGAATGCAGGGGACATCTTGCACACTTCCCTCTCCGTCCCTCTCCAGGACAGAGGGACATGAGGGAATGCGGGGAACATCTTGCACACTTCCCTCTCCCTCCCTCTCCAGGACACAGGGACATAAGGGAATGCAGGGAACATCTTGCACACTTCCCTCCCTCCCTCTCCAGGACAGAGGGACATGAGGGAATGCAGGGAACATCTTGCACACTTCCCTCCCTCCCTCTCCAGGACAGAGGGAGATGAAGAATGCAGGGAACATCTTGCACACTTCCCTCCATCACTCCCTCTCCAGGACAGAGGGACATGAGGGAATACAGGGAACATCTTGCACACTTCCCTCTCCCTCCCTCTCCAGGGCACAGGGACATGAGGGAATGCAGGGAACATCTTGCACACTTCCCTCCCTCCCTCCCTCTCCAGGGCACAGGGACATGAGGGAATGCAGGGAACATCTTGCACACTTCCCTCCCTCCCTCCCTCTCCAGGACACAGGGACATGAGGGAATGCGGGGAACATCTTGCACACTCCCCCTCCTTCCCTCCTCTTATCTTGACGTAGGCAATCTTACACGTCGCATAGACGATCACAAACTTTGTATGCACACATACGCACAAAAACAACTGAACAACCACGAATATTTTCTGTATGTACCAATCAATACCTCTCTTCTTATGTCGTGATATGATTCATCACAAACTTGGATATGGTGCATATTGAGAGCATAGTAAGATTCACCTTATTCATGTCACAAATTACTGACTTGGACAAATTTCTCATTTACCACAATGTCTTAAATGTGGTTGTCGTTTCTTTTCGAAACCTTAGGAGCTAGATATTTTCCAGAAAGTGTATGTTATTTGTTGTTGTTTTTTCTGTGTGTGATCTATGATGTTCATACTTCTTTAGAATACCGAAACGCTTGAATGCCGGGTTTAACTCTCTCCATACGAACGGCGAAAGAGACGACGTTAACAGCGTTTCACCCCAGTTACCATCATCAAAATATTGCAAGCGGAAGGCTCTTATACTGAAGAGGTGAATGTTGACAAAGAATACCACAATTCTGACAACGGAAGCTAAAGGTTGGGTCATTCAGACACCCACTGGACATCCGAGGGGTCTGTGTAGAGGAGAAGAGAGGACTGGCCGTACTGAGTGAGTTAAAACCATGGATTTACATTTAGAGGCATAAAATGTAGCCAACGGCAAGAATAATGATGATAATAAAAAGGAAACGCTTGTTTTCCCCCACCCCCGGGGGAAATGGAACCAGCTCAAATGTAAAGAACAACCTGCTGTATATTTAGCACATCTCTTTCAAAATCATTTTAGTTCGTTCCAGAAGTTAAGTACTGTGATCACAGTACCCATATACGTGTAGGTATTAGTGAATAGTATCTTCTTCATCGTTACAAACAGCACATTTCATCACTGTCGGTTGAACGCAGTTTGTCGTAGGAACCTACATTAGTTTTGACTATTATTCTGTAACATACTTTTATTTCAAACCACTCTTCAAGACTGTAGGACGCATGCAGCGTCCAGGAGGAAGTACTGGCCAACACCGACAGCAGTGGAAGCCAAACTGTACGGCACCCTGGAGGAGCTGCGACTGACGGACGGCAGCCTTCATCGAGGACACCGGGATGCTCATCTAATGGGAGGCGAGCGAGGGGGAAGAAGAATTTCAAACCATTCTAGTTTTGTTTTGTTTATTTCGTTGTATTGAATAGATTCAGAGCTGAAGTATCTAATACCTGCCTAGGTGTGAATCTCTCTTTCTCAGCTGATGACAAGTGTTGTATCAGACCACTCTACCTTTCCAAGTACCACGTTGTGTTGTGTTCTTGATCTAGTGTTATATCACACCACTCTACGTTTCCAAGTACCACGTTGTGTTCTGTTCTTGATCTAGTGTTATAGAGGAGTGATGTCCTAGAGGTAACGCGCCCGCCTAGGAAGCGAGAGAATCTGAGCGCGCTGGTTCGAATCACGGCTCAGCCGCCGATATTTTCTCCCCTTTCACTAGACCTTGAGTGGAGGTCTGGACGCTAGTCATTCGGATGAGACGATAAACCGAGGCCCCGTGTGCAACATGCACTTAGCCCACGTAAAAGAACCCACGGCAACAAAAGGGTTGTTCCTGGCAAAATTCTGTAGAAAAATCCACTTCGATAGGAAAAACAAATAAAACTGCACGCAGGAAAAAAAAAAAAAAACACTAAGAACTATATGCAGTGGGGTTTTTTTTTCTGTTGTTGTTGTTTTTCTTTTTGTTTGTTTGTTT
>NC_134878.1:25576701-25586701 GCF_041734735.1 Babylonia areolata
AGACGAAAAAAAATACAAAAAAAAAAAACCTACAAAAAAACACCCCACACACGTGCGTGTGTTTTTGCCTGTGTTTGTGTGTCTGTATGTTCTGTATATATGTGACAGCCCTGCAGGCCACTAGATGTGTTTGGTTTTTTTGGTTTTTTTTACGAACACGTGTCTGTGCGTTCACAATGACCTGTTTTCACTGAAATACACCGCCGGGTTGGATTGTTCAAGCAGATAACAACGTCAGTGATGCATCCTTGTCGTCGCCATTATGTTGTTGGCATTTTTATTGTCAAAAAGCTTTTCGTTTTTTTAATCTGTGAATGAAGATTCGGTGTTTAGATATCAGCGTACCTTTTTTCTTTTTTTTTGTTTTCCGTTTCTTCGTTACAGTTTTGGAGACAGCCTCCACGTCGCAAAGATTCACGTTTGTGAGAAATAATGTGTGTGTGTGTGTGTGTGTGTGTGTGTGTGTGTGTGTGTGTGTGTGTGTGTGTGTGTGTGTGTGTGTGTGTGTGTGTGTGTGTGTGTGTGTGTGTGTGTGTGTACTTGCGCGCGCGCGCATCATGTATGTGTATGTGTGTGCTTGGGTGTCTGTGTGTCACTGATATTAATGCAAACATAATCCTAGAACACACTGGCGGTGATTTTGCCGACCATGTCAGCCTCATCTCACACACTTGCAACAACAACAACAACAACAACAACAACAACAACAAAAGCACAAGAAAATCCAACCAATCTTTCCGAAAAGGGCTAAAAATTGACACCTAGAAGACAACGTCCAGTTCTTCCTCTTGTTCGGAAGAAAAAAAGAAGGAAAAAAAAAGAAGAAGCAGAAATATGAAATAATAAATGAAATATGGCCATACGTGTAAAGTATTTCCATTATGTACTATGAATGGTAATATTACTTTCAAAATTTTGTTGGGGTTTTTTTTTTTTGGGGGGGGGGGGGGGGGTTCGGATACAAATAAAACAAAAGACGAAAAAAAACCCAAACAAACAAAAAAACAAAAACAAAACCCAAACAAACAAACCAAACGAAACAAACAAACAAAAAAATGAACGTGGTCCGTAACTTTTTCTGGACAGTATACACTGCGGAAGTTGATAACGATGACTTTGCGTCAAAGCGCCAGACTGGAAATTAAGGGGACTTCAAATCGGAATCCCACTGCCTGCGGTTTTAGCGTTCATGACTGCAACACACATGTAAAACCAGCACGTACACGTCTGAAACGCTAGGACAGAGAGAGAGAGAGAGAGAGAGAGAGAGAGAGAGAGAGAGACAGAGAGAGAGAGAGAGAGAGAAAGGAAAAACCCTGTCTGGGAGAGTAACCCTACCATTACCGAAACCAGGCTCCGTGACCTTATTGTGACCTTGTCACACGTAGATAATGCCATTACGTGACCTTCACCCATGACCCCAGACACGAGGGCAGGATTTACAGTAGCACTAGTAGTATAGCAGTGCTTTGCATGTAAACTGACGGACAGGTCTTTCTTCATGGACTGAGTGAGGAGGGAGGGAGGGTTGGAGGAGGGTGGGGGTGGGAGTGGGGGGTGGGGTGGGGGGAGCCACGGCGGAGGGGAGGGGGTGTGGGGGGTGTGGGGGGAAGAGGGTTGTGTCAGAACAGGCCGGGTGTTTATGCAAACCCCCCCCCCCCCTTCCCCCCGACACCCCCGCCCCTAACCCGCTAGAGCGTCAAACCCAAGTGTTGGTTTGTCGAATCCTGTGTAGTCGTCAAATAATGAACACTGATGGACCCGCGTTTCACGCTGCATCGCTCTTCCATAGCCCGCCCCCCCCCCAACCCCCCGCCACCCCCACCCTCTTCCGTCCACCCGTTTCTCTCGCCGTTCCGCTCGTTTTGTTGTCTGTGTGAGGAGCTACAGGAGCGGCGGGTACGGGTATGGGTGGGGGGTGGGGGAGTGGGGTGGGGGTGGAGGTGGGGGGGAAGCTGTCAGGGCTGATACAAACTGGCCGCTTACCGCTGTGAAGGAATCTGAGCTGCGAGTTTCCTTATTATCTTTCCACCTACACCTCTCTCTCTGTCTCTGTCTCTCTCTCATGTGTGTGCAGGCTGTATCGGACTGGTCCTTGTGATACGGGTGAATGAATCCAGCACCTGATTACAGTCCTGTGCATTACCACTATGTCTCATCTCAGTTTTTATCGACACTTTAGAAACGAGAGTGTGGAACAATCATCAAAGGTTTCTGGGTATGTTTTTTTTTCTTGTATATTTTTTTTTGGGGGGGTTTGTATGTGTGTGTGTGTGTGTGTGTGTGTGTGTTCACTTTGTCCTTTTATCTATTTACTTGTGCCCCCAAAAAAACTGCAAGAAAGGGCTGAGATAACTTTGCTGGTGATGCCATCATCAACATGACCCTGACACCGGCTGACCAGGGTTTGTTCACTCGTGACATGAAGAAAGCAGCAACGGGGTTTCCCGCACCTGTGGAGGCTTATTTGCTTATTTATCATCATTGTTGTCTTTAAAAAAAATTATTGTATTTATTTATTTATCTATTTTTATTTATCATCATTGTTGTCTTTTAAAAAGAATTATTTATTGTATTTATTTATTTATCTATTTTATTATTATTAGTAGTAGTAGTAGTAGTATTAGTAGTAGTAGTAGCAGTAGTAGTATTTATTTTTTTATATTGTTATTATTTAGTTAGTTATTTGGTTATTTATTTATTTTATTTTATTTTATTTTTATTATATTTTATTTTTTTTAATTTTTTGTACGCCTATAGTTGACTTCATCAAGTTTTTGCGCCTTATACATATTATCGTTATTATTAGTAGTAGTAGTAGTAGTAGTAGTTCTTTTTATGTATTTATCTATCATTATTATTATTATTTTATTTTATTTTATTTTATTTTATTTTATTTTTTTTCTCAAGGCCTGACTAAGCGCGTTGGGTTACGCTGCTGGTCAGGCATCTGCTTGGCAGACTGATGTGGTGTAGCTGTATATGGATTTGTCCGAACGCAGTGACGCCTCCTTGAGCTACTGAAACTGAAACTGAAACTGTGGAGGCTGGGTAGTCTACAGGAAAACTGAATACACTCTTGTGATTTTGAACAGTTCTTAACTGGACCTTGGAAGTACGAGAAAAAATAAACATAAAAATATACACTCGCGGCACAGCTGGTAAAGCAATCTATACTAAGTAAAAAAAAAAAACCCACCCTACTCTTGTCTCTGTTTCCATCATGTGTCGGGACAGTTGAGGATGAAATGAAGTTGAGTGTTGAAAGGCGCGTATGACTGTACTTGGCTAGAACTGTTGTCAGTCTTAAAGCAGCTGTGGCGATCCCGTTTTGAAACAGTTTGTGTAACATTTTGTCACACATGCGTGTGTTTATGTAAGCTTGTGCCTGCCTATGTGTGCGTATGTGTTAGGGTAACTGTTAGATACACATGTATGTTAAAATGTGTGCAGTGTGTGTGTGTTTGTGTGTGTGCGTGCGTGCGTGCGTGCGTGTGTGTGAGAGTGTGTGTGTGTGTGTGTGTGTGTGTGTGTGTGTGTGTGTGTGTGTGTGTGTGTGTAGTCACATTTTGGTGTGTGTATGTAACATAGATATAATGTTTTGTGTTAACAAAAGCGTTTTTGTAAAGCACCTGGAGCAGATTTCTGGATAGTGTGCTATATAAGTATCCATTATTATTATTATTCTTATTGTTATCCGCCCACACACGCACACCTGAAGAATCTCCCTTCCCCCCCCCCCTCACACACACACACACACACACACACACACACACATACACACACTCGCATGCGCACGTGCGCACACACACACACACACACACACACACACAACACGTGCGCGCACACACACACACACACACACGCGTACATAGCCAGAGCCAGACAAGACGTGAATCTGGGTTTTGGTATATGTCCCCCCCTCCCCCCTGCCCCCACAATCCCCCAACCCCCCCTGCAGTGCAGAGACATACATCTTTAGCGTTTGTTTATAAGTATACGTGTGAATCCGTGACGCCTCCTTGAGTAACTACTGAAGTGAACTGAACTTATATACATGTCCATTCCGACAGGACGAAACAAGACTTCCTTGTCCTGTCGAGTTCACTGTGTTTACGTTGTGATATTTTTTCCAATAAAAATACTGTTTCAACCAAACCAAAGTACTTAGTATGTACATGTATCAGGACAGGACTTCATGTCATTTTTTCTTGTTGTCCTGTTCATCCTATAACTGTGTTGTATTGTGACGTGTTCCAAATAAAATACTGTTCAGACCAAACCAAAGGCCAAACACACCATCAGTAAACAGCATTCCCACCCCATTAAAGTACACACCAAGCAGACCCTCGAGAACAGCAGACATGGCCACTGGTCACGGGTGAACGGAGAGAACAATATGAAAACCAAACCGGCCCCGCCTCCCCTCCCCCTCCCCTCCCTTCCCTCCACGCCCAGCCAAGCGGATCGCTGCTCACATCCCACCCCTACCCTACCCCCTACCCAACCCTTCACTGACGGCTAATAACACCCGCTTCGTCTCTTCCTGTCCACCCGGGTTGTAGAGGGAACCGTTCTGAATGAACGGCATGGACCGTTGTCGGTTGTGTTCAGTTCCCACGAACATCGTGCAGCCCTGGCCTCGTGGTGACGCACCACTCAGGGAACAAGCGGGTGTCCACTGGTTCAGATCCTGCACACGGACAGGGGATTTTCTTTGGGGTTTTTTGGGGGTTTTTTTGTGTTTTTTTTGTACTCCCCTGTCTTCTTCACCTTGAGTAGTGGTCTGGGTGCTAGTCTTTCCGACGAGGCGATAAACCCAGGTCCGGTGTGCAGCTTGGATTTAGCGTTCGTTGTTGCGGCATGCATTGTCGTCCCTGCATGTATTGTCACCGGCGACAAATACGTCCAGCCCTCGCTGTAACATACGTTATAGAACCCACTGCAACAAAAGGGTTGTCCCTGGCAAAAATCTGTAGAAAATGTCCACGTTTAATAGCGAAACAATTACACCTGCAGACAGGACAAAGGAAAATATAAAGGGTGGCGCTGCGCTGTCGCAACGCGATTTTTCCTGAAGAGAGCAGCCCGAATTTCACACAGAGAAATCTGTTGTGACAAAGAGTAATACAATACAAAACAATACAATACGTTACAATATAATACTTTTCATAGGAGTGTCTTGCTCAACAGTCATAATCATATCCTCCTCCATCAACTGTGCGAAGTGTCGTCAGGGTGCCGACAGGACGAACTTTTCACCAGATTTCTCCAGGTCTGTCGGTTCAGTGTCAGAACCTGGGGGGTCCATGCAGATGGTTTTCCCGTCATAACCTGTCTTCGTAAATCGGTATACCTTTACAAACCGGGCCATTCTGTCTGCATGGACTTCTTCTTCTTCTTCTTCTGCAATTCCCACGTTCACTCGTATGCACACGAGTGGGCTTTTACGTGTATGACCGTTTTTACCCCGCCATGTAGGCAGCCATACTCCGTTTTCGGGGGTGTGCATGCTGGGTATGTTCTTGTTTCCATAACCCACCGAACGCTGACATGGATTACAGGATTTTTAACGTGCGTATTTGATCTTCTGCGTGCGTATACACACGAAGGGGGTTCAGGCACTAGCAGGTCTGCACATTATGTTGACCTGGGAGATCGTAAAAATCTCCAACCTTCACCTACCAGGCGCCGTCACCGTGTTTCGAACCCGAGACCCTGAGATTGACAGTCCAACGCTTTAACCACTTGGCTATTGCGCCCGTCTGTCTGCATGGACATCCGTCAAATATTTTGTGTGTGTATGTAATATTATTTATATCAAAACATAACTTTTAATGTAATAACTTATCGTTGCCATGTCGATTTCTTTATAGATGCAATGTGACATTTTGAAACAAAATACTTTTCAAACCTAACGGAATGAGATATTGAACCTGGCAAATTGCAAGAGTACAAACGTTAAGCTTGGAATCAGTAATGATACTGAGCCACGCTTATGTGCAGATGTGCATGAACCCGGGAAAGAACGAAGTCCGAAATGTCATCGAAAGACCTTCCGTTCACTCATGCACACTGGTAATCTTGATCATTCTGTGTTTATCACAACTGAAAAGTCATTTAAACGCGCCAGCAATGCGTATTTAAAAGCAGAGGGGAATATTTCACCACCGGTCACATACTATGTTTGTTGTGCAATACAAGTTTCATTCATTTATTTATCCACTCTAAGCGTCGTCTGCTTAAAAAACAAAAACAAAAACAACAACAACAACAAAAACCTATCTAAAGAATACCATCACCAACAACAAAAAACCGCATGGGCACTTTTGGCCATTGAAACTTACACGATACAAAATCCTCAGTGTGTGTTTTCATTTGCTTGTTTTTTTTTTCTGTGTAATGTAACATTGTGACCCGATCTTTAATATTCAGAAAAATCACACACTGGGGGTAGTGTTCTTACACCCCTCATGCAGATATGGGCACCACGGGATGGCACTGGCCTAAACTCCCTTCGTCCACGCCACAACTACCTCTTCCTCCTCCACGAAACACCCGGAATATTCATTTGCTGACGTTAGGAAATTACACACTTTTCCACCCGTTCCCCTCTGGCTGGTGCGGGTGCAGTCCCATTGTCTTTTCGCTCCTGGAAAAAACCTTCTTCTACAAACCATCTTCCCATGCTTTCCGCTCGATCATCAACTGCATGGCGGGCCCAAGGCAAAGTGGAGGACACACGCGGGAAAAAAAACAAACCAAAACAAAAAAGACAACGAACCAGAAGCACCCAGTGCGCAGCCATTTAATTCTTCGTCCTCCATCACGCGCGGCATTATTTGTAGACCTCTAAAATATCTCCTCCATATTAAAAGACGAACTCAGATGTCCTGGGAGTGATTGAATAGTTGGGACAAAAAGGTCTCTTCAACATCTATTGATCTAAAAGGTGTACTCCGATGTCCTCGGAGGGAGGAAGGTTGAGGACGGGTCACCGGGTACATTCAGCACGGGGTGGGTACCCGACAGTGCCCCACGGGACTTGCTGCTTCCGAGAGAGCTGGAGGGGCTGGGGAGGGGGGGGATGAAGGATGGGGATTTCTCTCTCTGCTCTTTCCTGTCCACTCCGTGCTCTGCAGACACTTTTTGCCAGCAACACGAGATATGGTGACAAAGGGACTGCGGGGTTTTTGTTTTTTGGTTTTGTTTTTTGTTTATTTTTTTCTCTCTGGCTTTGTGAATCTGCTCTCTCTCTCTCTCTCTCTCTCTCTCTCTCTCTCTCTCTCTCTCTCTCGCTCGCTCGCTCTCCCACTCTCTGTCTAATGAAAATAATGGTGCATTTGGAAGCTTTCATACAACTAAGTTGTTTTTGGTTGTTGTTTTAAAATTCTCATATCAAACCTATGCTGCAATATGCCTCGGAAATACGGCGCATCGCTAATATTTCTGCAACTGAATCAGCACATCTCTTTGCATGCATGTAAACGACTTTTAAATGTTAGCGACAAAACACCGAGTCATATGGATTACGAAGAGATGTGGTGGCATCCCTACAACACCGTCAGTAATGTCTTCTTCCTCAGTGGCTCAGGATTTCTAAAATGCCAATAACAAGATTTCAACAACAACAACAAAGAAAAAGAAAAAAAAGAGTTGTTATTATATTGCAAATAACGTAACCTCCTGGAGTTTAGGTAACTGGACAAAAGACATCAAAGACTGCCTTGAATCCTTTGGGTCTTCCTTCTTCTTCTTCTTCCTCGTTCGCCTCCCGTTAGATGAGCAGCCCGGTGTCCTCGATGAAAGCTGCCGTCCGTCAGTCGCAGCTCCTCCAGGGTGCCGTACAGTTTGGCTTCCACTGCTGTCGGTGTTGGCCAGTACTTCCTCCTGGATGCTGCATGCGTCGTACAGTCTTGAAGGATGTGGTCGGTTGTCATTGGTCCCTCACCACAAGGGCACTCTCCACTCTGTCCAATGGCAAATTTTGTGTGCATCTGGTGTCCAGTCCTCAGGCGGAAGATCTTGACCTGTTCCCGTCGTTCCAGCAAAATATATCTGTCTTCTGGATTCTATTTGGGGTGCTGGAGGCGCCACTTTGTTCCTTGCTGTGCCTTGATGATTGTCTTGATTTCATCGTATGACACCGGTTTGTTGGCCTGCTCCTTCTGTGCACCGTCTTTTGCCAGAACGTCCGCTGATGCCACAGTGTGCTGGTACCCATTGTATCACCACTTTCTCCACTCTGGCACTCAGGGCCACTTTGGGTCTTCCGATGTTTGGATAGAAGGAGAGACGGTGAATGATACTGACTGTCCTTCAAGGAAACAAATGATAGACAATTTCAAGGAGAATGGAAAACAAAAAACAAAAAAACAAAGCAGTGACTGTTTTCAAGTGTATCATTTTTTCTCTCCTTTTTTCCCCCCCGAGACAATATCGTGATTGAAACCTTTTCTCAAGTACTAGTGTCTGAGATCGAAGTACAGTGGGTATTCGAATAGAAAGTGCAGTTCATTCTCTAGCGTGTTTGGAGTCAACGGAAAATTTCGATTGACTGATGCACAAATGAACAACACCTTTTTATTTACACCCAGTTCCTTTATTTCCAGTTTTAGTCTAATTAGTGCGTCTCTGAACTTTTTTGATTGTGATATTTTTCAGATAATGCTCTGTCACGTGGTTTGTACACAACACCGATATCTTAGAGTCAAGAAAAACTGCAGTATACGTATGTATCATATGCGCTTAGATATGAAACCCTACATGATTCCGCTATGTTCATTTAGGTGTGTCAGTTCTGAAATGCATTAAGTTTGTTTGGTTTATTGCATTATGTCCTTTAGCTTACCCCTTTTCCAGAATTCTTTATCTCCCGTGACTTTCTGAAAACGTTCTTTTCTCCACGTCAATGATATGATTATAATGATCAGAGCTTCTATTTATTATGTTGATACCCTTCTCAGAGCCGACACGGTTCACAGGAACATTTGAGAACACAAAAAAAAAGGATGAAAAGAGTTCATTTATTTGGCCCCAACCCCCCTTCCCCCACTCCACACAATCTCTGTCCCACACATTTAGTGATGTGACATTCCCCTTTTGTGCATGGATCGGTGGTTTTTACAAATAAAATGAGTGTCTCTCTCTCACTCTCTCTCTCTCTCCCAAGAAAAAAAAAATGCTACGACGACTACCTGAGGTGGGGGGGGGGGGGGTGGGGGGGGGGGGGGGTAAGACTGAGACTCCCGAGTGACAACCCCCTCCCCCCCCCCCATCTCCCCCCACCAACCTCTCTCTACACCTCTTCATTCTTGAACCCCCCCCCCCCCTCCCGCCCCCCCCCCCTCCCTCCCCCCAGACGAGGAGGCCTTATGCGGACTGGTTTGTCTATTGAGCGCAGTGCTGCGCGGAAGGTGGGGGGCAGTGAAAGGGCGGGAAATGAGAATTTATCACGGCGACTGCTTCCATTGGGGACCGCTGTCACACTCCGTGGGGAGGCCCGACTGTCTGGATTGCTGGGGAGGGCGGAGGAGGGGGAGAGGGGAGAGGAGGAGGAGGAGGGCAGGGCAGGGGGCAGGGCAGGAGGTTAGGGTGGGGTGGTGGTGGTGGGGGGGGGGGGGGGGAAGGGAGGGAAGTGGGGTTTACAGTCACACCTTCACGCTTCCTAACCTCACTGCCGCACACACCTTTTCGCGTCCCTCCTCCACCCCACCCCACCCCAATCCGCAAACCCGTCTTCTGAGACTTTTGTCGGTTTAGTTCGAGCGGTTGATCGCGAAAAAGCGTGAATTTAGCACCTTTTTGTCTCTCCCTAACCCCTCCCACCCCCCCCCTCCCCCCCCCCACCCCCACCCCCTCATCCTCCCACCCCTCCTCCACACGCTTCGAAATGAAAACTTCAAGATGTTCACCACCAAATCACAAGCCCTCAAAGCTGATCTCCAGATATTACTCCACTTTAAAGCTAGGGGGAGGAAACAACTTTGACACCTGTCTC
>NC_134878.1:25594201-25596701 GCF_041734735.1 Babylonia areolata
ACACATACGCATAGTTATACCGTCACCATTATGCACCTCCTGCAGTTTTTCGCGAGAGTCGATATCACACACACACACACACACACACACACACACACACAGAGAGAGAGAGAGAGAGAGAGAGAGAGAGAGAGAACATGGCATAGCATAGTATAACATAACATAACATTTATTTGTGTGTGTGTGTGTGTGTGTGATTGTGTGTGTGTGTGTGTGTGTGTGTGTGTGATTGTGTGTGTGTGTGTGTGTGTGTGTGTGTGTGTGTGTGTGTGTGTGTGTGTGTGTGTGTTTGCGTGTGTGTGCATATATATATATATATATATATATATATATAATATGATTTACATTCAGATCAGGTGATTGTCAAGAACGAACTGTGCATTCATAAACATCTAACCAGCACACATCAGCAAACAAATAAACGTGTCATCCATTTTACGAGTGTCAACTTGAATAAATACATCGGAATAAGCTGAAGAGGACAGGTATTCACATCACACAGAATAAATGTGAAAATCATGAAGTCAGTCCGTCGACGGGCCAGCTCCGCGTCAGTCACAGTGTTTGTTTATTTGTTTGTGTCTGACTCAACACTTTGGAAACCAGGTAGCCCCTTTCAAATCACACACATTCTCAAATTCTCTTCTGTCTACCATTCTGAAAACTGGATGTAATTTTGTATATAATCAAATATCTCATAAACCAGGGATATCTTTGAGTAAAAAAAACAACAAACAAAAACCCAAACAAACAAAATAAAACACAAAACAAAAAGAACACAACCGCCCCCCCCCCCAACCCCCCAGAAAACGCACACAGTTCTCTTGTTAAGCTGAAACGCATTTATATTATGCAATACCTCACAAACCTTATACGCCTACAACTTTTAGAAATATACACATATCAAGTCAGTCTTGTTACAGGAACAGGCGCCGCATCTTCCAAAGAATGTATTAAAGCTTTCACTCTGAAGATTAACAGTAACTTTCTGAACTAGGATCTGTCTTAACCGTTTATCATTAAAAAAAAAAAAAAAAAAAAAATTCCCGGCGGGGTTCCTTCACAAGGCCACAACTTTGCAGGCAAATGGAGGCTATCTCTCTGCATGTCATATTGAAAATAACACTGAGATGATTGCTGCCACGTGCGCGCGCGCGCCCCCCCCCCCCCCCACACACACACACACACACGCACCACCACCAACAACAGCAACACACACACACACAACGCAGCAGAGCATCTCAAGTTACATAACTCCTACAGCAAAGTTCCGATAACCCTCGACGCTCAAATAAAAGACAGCACAAACTGTTGACGTAGTCAGCAAAGGGACACCAACCAACAGACGGTCCCCTCGAGCACACACACAAGGTGAAGAAAAACGTGGCCGTGTACAAAGCGCCAGCTGATAGATGATACCACACGCTGTGATGAAATAACAAGGTAAGATGATTTGGACAACAGACAACGGGTAACGGTCAGCGGACCTCAGTACAGATACCGGTGGGGCACAAGACAGATAACGGTCGCTTGACATGGCTGCCAACTTGTGCCAAGTTTGTTTTTTTTTGTTTTTTTTTCCCCCCGGAGCTACACGGTACTGTCTGCGATTCACGCGCCATGTTTTATCTGGAGGAAGGAAGGGGGTGGGTGGTTGGTGGGGGGTTGGGGGGGGGGTGCCTACCGCCCTCCGGTGCATGAGGGGGGGGGGGGGCGGGGGGGGGGGGGGGGGTTGAGGGGCGACAGTGAGTGACACCACAGGGTGCACACAACGTTTTAGCTGACTTCGTGTGTCAGGTTAGTCAGTGCTGTAGCAGGGGCTGACTCGTTGATGTAGGGGGTGATGGCAGGTTGAGAGAGATTGGAGAGAGAGAGAGGAGAGAGAAAGGAGGGGGTCGGGAGAATAGGGGGTCGGGGGGGGGGGGGGGAGTGTGAGCAGGGGGAGTGTGAGGAAGGGATGGACTCGCACTGTATACTATTACACACACGCGCGCGCACACGCACACATCTATTTATTCATTTTCTTTTTGATAAAAAAAAATCATATATATATATATGATTTTTTTTTAGGAGGAGGAGGAAGGAGAGGGGGAGAAGAAGACGAAAAAAAAGGAGATGATGATGATGATGATGATGATGTTGATGATGATGATGATGAATCAGAAGATATATATATATATATATATATATATATATATATATATATATATAGAGAGAGAGAGAGAGAGAGAGAGAGAGAGAGAGAGACGGATGATTTATTCATCATAGGCCATGGCCCCTAATGAAGGGGTGTGCGAACAACGCATGATATACACAACATAAAGAGCGATACATATAATATGCAAACCAAAAACAAAAACTAGCTAAGCATCGTTTAAAAGTAATAGAAAAGATTAGGAAGTTGCTGTTTCTTTAACTCACTCAGTACGGCCAGTCCTCTCTTCTCCTCCACATAGACCCCTCGGATGTTCAGTGGGTGTCTGAATGACCCAACCTTTAG
>NC_134878.1:25601701-25606701 GCF_041734735.1 Babylonia areolata
TCTCTGCAGTCAGGGAATCAAATAACTGCACCTTCTGGCTATTTTCACACACACACACACACACACACACACACACACACACACACACACACACACACACACACACGACGAAATCCATCTTCTTGATCATTGTATTAAATATAAAACATTAAGGCAACAATTTTCAAAGGATATTAAAAATTCGAATAACACAGGACATAGTCCCAGTCAGGTAATGCTAACAGATGATGAATATATACAAACAAAATTGGGAAATTTTGTTTATGAATGCTGCTGCAGTTTACTGCATTAACTGATTGATTAATTGTGTGTTTTTCATTCGTTCATTCATTTACTATTGCACTTGTGTCTTATAAACCTTACGGTTTCAAGACAATAAAATCTATTCTATTCTATTCTATTCTATTCACACACACAAAGTGCGAAACTGACAAGCCAGGAAACCAGATCCAGATAAAAGTCGGCAGATGCAAAAGAAAACAACATCAGCAACAGCAAGCCACATAGTTATCATTTACATGAATATTAACAATGAGCAAACGCGGCTGTGGAGAAAAACAAAAGAACCAGCGACTTCTTCTTCTTCTTCTGCGTTCACTCGTATGCACACGAGTGGGCTTTTACGTGTATGACCGTTTTTACCCCGCCATGTAGGCAGCCACACTCCGTTTTCGGGGGTGTGCATGCTGGGTATGTTCTTGTTTCCATAACCCACCGAACGCTAACATGGATTACAGGATCTTTAACGTGCGTATTTGATCTTCTGCTTGCATATACACACGAAGGGGGTTCAGGCACTAGCAGGTCTGCACATACGTTGACCTGGGAGATCGTAAAAATCTCCATCCTTTACCCACCAGGCGCCGTCACCGTGATTCGAACCCGGGACCCTCAGATTGACAGTCCAACGCTTTAACCACTCGGCTATTGCGTCCGTCTAGAACCAGCGACAAAAATACCCATTCCTGCAGACAGCGACTCATCTCTTTCCTGAAGTTGATCATTTAGGGATAAAAATACCTCTCTTTCCTGAAGGTGATCATTTAGGGACAAAAACACCTCTCTATCCTGAAGGTGATCATTTAGGGACAAAAACACCTCTCTTTCCTGAAGTTGATCATTTAGGGACAAAAACACCTCTCTTTCCTGAAGGTGATCATTTAGGGACAAAAACACCTCTCTTTCCTGAAGGTGATCATTTAGGGATAAAAACACCTCTCTTTCCTGAAGGTGATCATTTAGAGATAAAAACACCTCTCTTTCCTGAAGGTGATCATTTAGGGATAAAAACACCTCTCTTTCCTGAAGTTGATCATTTAGAGATAAAAACACCTCTCTTTCCTGAAGGTGATCATTTAGAGATAAAAACACCTCTCTTTCCTGAAGTTGATCATTTAGAGATAAAAACACCTCTCTTTCCTGAAGTTGATCATTTAGAGACAAAAACACCTCTCTTTCCTGAAGTTGATCATTTAGGGACAAACACCTCTCTTTCCTGAAGGTGATCATTTAGGGATAAAAACACCTCTCTTTCCTGAAGGTGATCATATTGAGACAAAAACACCTCTCTTTCCTGAGGGTGATCATATAGAGACAAAAACACCTCTCGTTCCTGAAGTTGATCATTTAGAGATAAAAACACCTCTCTTTCCTGAAGGTGATCATTCACGGATAAAAACAACTCTCTTTCCTGGAGGGATAAAAACACCTCTCTTTCGTAAGTTGATCATTTAGGCACAAAAACAAAACCAAAAAAACTTGGAGGTCACGTAGACTTTTACGGCCATGGGACAGTGAATTCATACCCTCTGTGTCTATACACTCAGCATCGGCAGACGGGGCCCAATCCTCTCCTTCCGCTGTTTAACCCTTTCACCGCCAAGCTCGCATTTATGCACAGGCGTGTTAGAGGAGGACCCATGTCACTGAAAGGTGATCATTCATTGGTCTGTTATCCATGAACCTACTGCTCTTAATGTTCGGAGGTAGGATAGGCCATATTTTCTATACATCGCAGGGGGAATCCCCAGCTATTCTTAGACACTGTCTTTTTCTGTGTTTATACCACAAGGGAATTTTGTACACTAAATTGACTGGTGGTGAAAGGGTTAAGCCTGCCCCCAACCGAAGTCAAATACCCATTCACACCTGGGTGGAGTGCGGAAAATCGGAGTGAAGTGCCTCTCCCCAAAGGACACAGCATCATGCGGAAACAGGGCCTCGAACCCTGAGCACTGGTGAGCACTGGACCACAAGTGCAGCACCTGACCGATTCTTTTACCCCCGGCGCCCCTCCCCGTGGGGGTGCGGTAGAGGAATCCCCACTGAATACTCATGCCAACGTGTGACCCCACAGGACCACACACAAAAGATGGACCCAACCTCCTGGATTTCCCCGCGGCTCCTCAGCTCTAGGTTTCTTCTTCAACTCTGAATCCTCTGAGGTCTGTGCCCATCAGCGGCATGCTCCACAGGCTCCTCAGCTCTAGGTTTCTTCTTCAACTCGGAGTCCTCTGAGGTCTGTGCTCATCAGCGACATGTTCCACAGGCTCAAACTTCCCTCAGCTCTTCGTTTCTCCGAGATCTGTTTTCCTTCCACTCTTAACTCTCTCCATACGAACGGCGAAAGAGACGACGCTAACAGCGTTTCACCCCAATTACCATCATCAAAATATTGCAAGCGGAAGGCTCTTATACTGAAGAGGTGAATGTTGACAAAGAATACCACAGTTCTGACGACGGAAGCTAAAGGTTGGGTCATTCAGACACCTACTGAACACCCGAGGGGTCTATGTAGAGGAGAAGAGAGGACTGGCCGTACTGAGTGAGTTAAAGTTCAAGCTTCAAGCTCAACGTTCGCTCAGCTCTATGTTCTCAAAGGTCTGAGGGAACACCGTGTTCCATTATCTTCATTTTCCCCCAGCAGCCCTACATCCCCTCACTTCTACGTTCCTCGTAGATTTCCCAGCTTTCGGTAAGTCCCCTGAACATCCCCGTGTTCTCTCATCACGCGTGGGGAACAAGGAGACTGATTATTTCTGGGGACCACTGATATACTAATCAACCACAGGAATCGTATTATCTTCTCAGGATCTTGAAAGATATAGTCAATACTCATGAGGTAATAATGAGAGTGACTTTTTTTTTCTGAAATGAATAATGACGTCACACCCCACCCCAACCCGCGCGACCCCCACCCTCACCCCCACCCCCACCCCCGCATGGCCAGTAAGCACTATAAATACCACACACTGCCGTAAGCTGCAAGGTGGACGACGCTTTAATCATTTTATACCCGCACTAAACAACAGCGACTGAGCGTCGGCGCTAAATTTAAAAACGCCCCCAAACATCTCTCTCTCTCTCTCTCTCTCCCTCTCTCCCAGCGTTCTATATATCCAGCTTCATCCATGGATGGGGCTGGGGGCTGAGGAGGGGGGTGAAAGGGGGAGAGGAGGGGGGGAGCAATACGGGGTATATACCCTCAAGTCACACTACTCGTGTCACTCCAATGCCATCAACGCCAAAGCAACAGGGGTAGGTGGGTGAAAGTCGGGTGTCAGATTCTTTTTCTTTTGTGTGTGTGTGTGGGGGTGGTGATGGAGGGGGTGGAGGGGGGTTATGTCTCAGTGTCAGCAAGTCGCCCGAAGCGAAACGCGAGGACAAGAGTGAAAAGTTGACTGGTGTTGGTTCTCTCTTGGTTTCTGCACAGTTCCCTGCTGGAAACGGTGGCGTTGCAGCAGGAGGAACAGAAACCATCAGCAGGCAGATGCTTCCTGCAGCAGTTCAGGGCAGGGCAGGGCAGGGCAGGGCAAGGTAGGCCAGGCTGGGCAGGGCAGGGCAGGGCAGGGTAGGAAAGGACTGGTGAAACAGTACGCTCACTGTACCTATATCTGTTGACATTTCCGCGGCAGGAAACGCACAGCAGAAATAGTAATAGCTGGTTTCAGATCCTTAAAACAGGTGGAACTTCCCCCGTTGGTTCTCTCTCTCTCTCTCTCTCTCTCTGTGTGTGTGTGTGTGTGTGTGTGTGTGTGTGTGTGTGTGTGTGTGTGTGTGTGTGTGTGTTCAGATAAACGAATCTCTATGAAAGATTCTCATTACAATGGGGAGGGAGAAGGAGAAAGGAAGAGGGGTCGGAACATCTTGCACAATGTCTGCAGTGTCTTTGACATTTGTGGTTGAAAATGTGCGCATGTTCTTTTGTTGTTTTGCTTTTTTTTGCTTTTTAAATAAAGTGCTTTCTGCGAAGACAACGGGTTTCGTTTTAGCTTACGACAAAAACGAAAAACACTTTGATATTGACGAATATGATGATTTACTGAGTAATCGATCATGTTTAACGCTGATCGGACATCGGCAGTTGGACACAAAATTATATATGCATCCGCTAGCACGTGCTCATTGAAACAAAATCCCACGCAAGATGGTCAACACGCATACCAGGGGACGGGCAGAGTGCGAGCGAGTGAGCGAGCTAGAGAGAGAGAGAGAGAGGGACAGAGAGAAAGAGAGAGAGAGAGACTTGATATATGCATTTTATTGTCATTGCCTGTAAGCGTCTATGAGAGAGAGAGAGAGAGAGAGAGAGAGAGACAGACAGACAGACAGACAGACAGACAGACAGACAGACAAAGAGAAAATGGTTTATTTCATTCATTCATTCATTCATTCGAGAGGGAGACAGACAGACAGACAGGCAGGCAGGCAGACAGAGTTGATACTTTGGCACTTTACTCTCATTGTCTACAATGGTCTACTGGAGGAGATGGAGAGGAGAGACAGACAGATAGACAGACAGACAGACAGAGGATGAAGAGTGAGAGATAGACACAGAGACACATACAGAGATCTTCCATCTGATTTTTGAAGCCATGGTCATCTTCGAATCCGAAGGACGAACAACACATGACGTACACTGATAGAGACACAAGTTCTGGTGGACAGAGGTACAATATAAAGACAAAGAAAGAAAGACGAGATAGAAGGTAGGAAGAAAA
>NC_134878.1:25609201-25614201 GCF_041734735.1 Babylonia areolata
TACTGTTCCTGATGTTATTTGTCAAATGTCTGTGTAAAGTCAGAAAAGAAATTCTTTTCCTTCAGAAAACACCTTTTGTTTTCTGACAGCGACATTCCACCTCATGGTATTATAAGCAATTGTAACAATTTTTAAGAAAAAATTAAATTACATTAGCGTACGAAAAACTTAACGTGTTTATACACGCGCAAGACATTAAAGAGGAAAAGAAATTGTATTGTAATTTGTATAAATTCAAACAACAAAGGGTAGTGGAAATGAACTAAAATTAGATGAATAGAAAAGTGGGTCTTTTTTTTTTTTTTCGTCTAATCACTTATCCATGATTAACTTTTGATGCCAATGTCACTGAACATCAAAACTGATGCCACAACGATTCGGAATCAGATTCACTTAATCATGCATTTACACTTTGACAAGAATGATGTTTTTAACAACACGGAGACGTATCATTTCAACACCAATTGCACAATACCACACAAAAGCTTTGACGGCAATATCCACAATTTTCCCCTCCAGACGGAATGGGCAGTAATCACAACTTCTTCTTCTTCTGCTTTCGTGGGCTGCAACTCCCACGTTCACTCGTATATACGCGAGTGGGCTTTTACGTGTATGACCGTTTTTAACCCGCCATGTGGCAGCCATACTCCGCATTCGGGGGTGTGCATTCTGGGTATGTTCTTGTTTCCATAACCCACCGAACGCTGACATGGATTACAGGATCTTTAACGTGCGTATTTGATCTTCTGCATGCGTATACACACGAAGGGGGTTCAGGCACTAGCAGGTCTGCACATATGTTGACCTGGGAGATCGTAAAAATCTCCACCCTTTACCCACCAGGCGCCGTCATCGTGATTCGAACCCGGGACCCTCAGATTGAAAGCACAACGCTTTTACCAGTCGGCTATTGCGCCCGTCGAGTGATCACAACAAGGTGTGGATGTTCACTCCGTCAGTCAACACAGAGGACTGGAGGGGAAGGAACGTGTACAATGCCGCTTTGACCAGTAAACACAATGTATGATAAGGATTATTATGTAATATCACCTCAGAGATAGTTATAATCGGAACCAGTTACTGTCGGTGGAACAGGATATTTGTTAACAATGAAAATGTGTAAAAACTGAACAGCAGTACACATTTGAAACACACACGCACACATACACGCACACACACACACACACACACACACTATCAACAACACGAGATGACTGTCAATGCAAGTCGCATCGAGTTGGTGTCCTTCTCTTTCACGAAATAATTGCACGGAAATTCACTTCGGTCATACAAAACAGAAACTCACCTGCTTCTCCTCAGAAGTGTGACAACAAATTCTCTTCAGAAACGTTATTCACAAAGTCTTCGTGCAAACACCCCACAGATATATCTCGCATCTAGATCTGGATATCTGTAGTCGGCAGAAACCAACCACTGGGAAAAAAAACTTCTCACATTCAGTGAATTTGTCGCACTGTTCTTTTCAATAACTGTTTGCCAATGAGTTCACTTTCTCCTGGTACAATTTTCGTCTGTCAATAAACAGTTGTTTTTCTTTCTCCCTTCAGTTCTTTTCAACTTCCTTGTTGTCACATCCACTTGAATCGTCGCTGTCCATTTTTTCATTCAATATTCATTTCTTTCTTCAACGCAGAAAGTCAGACGACGAATGACTGGAAAGAGCAAACGACAATTTCCGAACAACCGTGATTGGCCCGTGATATTGACGAAAGATGTTTCCTGTACCTCACAGAGAAAGCTCGACTTGTCAGTTTCAGTGTCCTGACGGAGCGAATCCGAGCGGGTCTTCATCCAATCAGAAACAAGAAACAGTGACAGAGCACTTATTTATTGTCAACGTCTGCTGAGTGAGTAACAAACAGGTCAGGGTGCGTGCTCAGATCCGTGAAGGTCAGTTAAAAATCAACAAACGGATTAAATCAGCAGTTACTTGTTTTCGGTGAATTCGGAACACACAAATGGATGACTGAATTTCACTGAAGCAATTGCAAGGACTGTATTCAAGAAGAAGAAGAAGAAATGTGTTGCGTGTAAGAAAGTTGTGAATTATCATTGCAGTGTGCGAAACATCCCATACAGTCCACCCAAAGGCCCATCGGATAAACAGTGCTGAAACTTGACTTTGCGTCTGAACAGGTAAGAAAAAAATCTTTAACAATTTTTTTGTTTGTTTGTTTGTTTCTCCCTCCTCCTCCTCCTCCTCTTCCTCCTCTCCTTCTTCTTCTTCTTCTTCTTCTTGTTCTTCTCGTTTTTGTGGTTGTTCTTCTTTATTATTTTTTTTTTTCTCAAGGCCTGACTAAGCGCGTTGGATTACACTGCTGGTCAGGCATCTGCTTGGCAGATGTGGTGTAGCGTAGTAGCGTATATGGATTTGTCCGAACGCAGTGACGCCTCCTTGACCTACTGATACTGATACTATTCCTGGACTGTATCTTCTACTTGTGTGTACGAGTGGGATTCTACCTCACCATGCTCCGTTTTGGTGGTATGCATGCTGAGTGTATTTCTGTTTCCATAACCTACTGAACGATGACATGGATTACGGGATTAACCTGCACATTTTTTTTTTTTTTATCTTCTGCACGCGTGCATACTCAACGAGGGTTCAGGCCCTAGCAGGTCTGCACATTCAAAAGTACTTGGGATCGGAAAAAGTATCTACCCTCATCCCGCCAGGTTCCGGGTGTGACCGGGAATGGAACCAAGTACTCCTCAGATTGAAAGACCAATGCTTTAACCGCTGAGCTGTTGCATCCGATTTCCTTTCGGGTTCTCCATCTTCCCCGCCCCCCCCCCCCTTCCACCTTATCATAGATTACATTAGATTGATAATGAAAATACGGAAAAGTGACTTGTTTGTCGTCCACATCTTATATTACTTAAACATAAGAAAGAATCAGTGGAAATTGAATAACAGTGGCTGAATGTAATTTTTAATGTAGTGGTTGAAGGTGTGTGTCGGGGGAGGGGTGGTTTGGAGTGGAAATCCTGTTTTGTTTGTGTGTACTTTTCGTACTTTTCTACCTATCTATCTATCGATATATATATCTGTCTGTCTGTCTATCTTTATGGTGGGGGGTTGGGGGGCGGGAGGGGGGGGGAGAGAGAAAGGAATGGTTGCGGGGTACAGAATGGATCTTATGGGGTGTGTGTGTGTGTGTGTGTGTGTGTGTGTGTGTGTGTCTGTGTGTGCCTGTGCCTGTGTGTGTCTGTGTCTGTGTGTGTGTCTGTGATATGTTTGTGTGTGTATGTGTGTGTCTGTGATATGTGTGTGTATGTGTTTGTGAGTGTGTTTGTGTGTGTCAGTACAACAAACAGTTAATCTGACAATAAATGGTTTCAGTCAGTCAGTCAGTCAGTGTTTGTGTGTGTGTATGATGTATGTTTGTGTGTGTGTGTATGTGTATGTATGTGTGTGTGTGTGTGCGTGTGTGTGTGTGTGTATACCATCTGTGTGTGGGGGGGGGGGGGAGAGGGGGGGCGGAGGGGGGGGGGGGCGGGGGGGGGGGCACGCGATACGGGCTTATAAACACGCGTTTGGCCACGTATGTTTTTGCGTGTGTTTTGTTTGTCCGACATATGAAGGGGATGACCGAGTTTTTAGCCACACCGAACCTTGACATTCAGACTCTAAAAAGTACGTGGCTGAAAAAGAACGACAACAGCAGAGGACACGCCGGACGGTTCTAAAGAAAACAGCTTCGATATCAAAGTCCCTGCTCCTTACTCTCCCTCCCTCCCTCCCTCTCTCTCTGTCTGTCTGTCTGTCTGTCTCTCTCTCTCTCTCTCTCTCAGTCGCTCTCTGCATCTCTCTCCTTCTGTCTGTCTGTCTGTCTGCCTCTCCATTCCACTACCGTGTCTCTGTTTCTGTCTCTCCCCCCTCACTCCTCCTCCTCCTCTCTTTTTCTCTGTGTTTGTGTATGTTTCTATCACTCTGTTTGTCTGTCTCTATGTCTCTCTCTCTCTCTCTCTCGCTCTGTATGCCCCCTCTCTCTCTCTCACTCTCTCATTCACTCTCCGTGTCTTTCTGATACCTCTTGTCTCGATGACCCCCTCTGCCTTCTCACAACAAAAGGGGGTAGATCTACCACGCCAGTGGATTCTACCTAATCAGCTTGCAGGCAACAGCGGCACCGTGTGTGACAGGTCCGGTGACTGCGCACTAATCTCCTCTCCCCCCCCCCTCTCTCTCTCTCTCTCTACCTCTCTCTCTCTCCCTCTCTCTCCCTCCCTCTCTCTCCCTCTCTCTCTGTCTCTCCCTCTGTCTCTCCCTCTCTCTCCCTCCCTCTCTGTCTCTCCCTCTCTCTCTCTCCCTCTTTCCCTCTCTCTCTCTCCCTCTGTCTGTCTCTCTGTCTCTATCTGTCCCCCCCCCCTCTCTCTCTCTCTCCATTCTCTATGCCTCTCTGTCTGTCTCGGTCTCTCTGTTACGCTGTCTCTCCATCCTCTCTCTGTCTGTATGTTTCTTCTCTCTCTCTCTTCTCTCTCTCTCTGCCCCCAGACTCTCTCTCTCTCTCTCTGCCCCCAGACTCTCTCTCTCTCTCTCTCTGCCCCCAGACTCTCTCTCTCTCTCTCTGCCCCCAGACTCTCTCTCTCTTGACCCGAAAAAAAAAAAAAAAAAAAAAAACGGTGGCGGTGTGTATCGCAAGAGGGTGTAGCGTAGACCACAGACGTGAGTGTCTGTGGCCGCTGTCTTTGACAGTGGACACGGGCGGTAATTAGCGATCCTCACATCACACAGACGGGCTGAGGTCGTCAGCCAGCAGTGCACCAGCCTCTGTACATAGCATGCAGCCACCACCACCACCACCACCACCACCACCACCACCACCCGTGTTTGTGTCTGCTTCCACCCAGACTGGGGGGAGAGGAACGGGAAGTAATGGAGACTTGAGACAATGCGGAAGAGAGGGAAAGGGGGTTGGGTGGGGGGGTGGGGGTGGGGGGTGGGGATGGGAGGAGGTGGTGGCTGAGAAGAA
>NC_134878.1:25619201-25629201 GCF_041734735.1 Babylonia areolata
TTGCAATATATGGTGTGCTCTACTATCCACTTGTATCTGACATGTACTTATGACCATTGTTGTTTGTGTCTTTTATCAGGCACTGTGTTATCCCTTCTTCTTTTCTTATAACTATTGTAAAATAAAACAGTAGAAAACCCTTTTTGTGACTGGCCGTCTATATGTCCCTAGGCCGGTGCGTGGATTTTTTTTTTTTTTTTTTTTTAATCCTCCAATACAGTGAATCATCAGTAATTTTACCGCCCCCTTTATGAAAATGCCACTCTGATCATAACAGCACCCCCCCCCCCCGGGCCCCCCCCCCCCCCCCCGTACCCCCAGGGGATACCGAGGGTCTTTCAGTATAAGTAGCATCCCTGCCTTCTGGAAATTCTGTGCTAGAAATTTCCCCTTTTCTATCACTCTCTTTGTTTCTGTCTTTTTTTTTTTCTTTTCTATCTTCACTGTTGTCTCCTTTTTCTGCCTTCCCAGTCCATTCCCCTTTCTTTTTTCAAGCAAGCCTTGACATTTTTTTTTTCTTTCTGCAGTCTATGATGTACTATCTGTGCTGTTTTGCTCTGGCGATTAGGTAGCGAGATGTAAACACTGGGATGGGCACTAGCTGCCCATTCTGCAGTGTTATTTTGCCTACATGGCCTTTTCATGTATTTTGTGTTTGATTTTGAAGTATTGTTGTTGTTGTTTTTTTCCTTTTTTGACGATTTTTTGTACTCTGAGGATGATAAATTAAGCAGAATGGCTGGCGTCCTCAGCATGGCCTTGTCTTATATTCCTAAGGAGTTAAATGGTTGGGATACTGTGTCATGAACTGTGTTATGTGGGTTTGTCTTAGTGGGTTTTTTGTTTTGTTTTGTTTTGTTTGTTTGTTGTTGTTGTTGTTGTTTTGTAGATGTGACAGTTTTATCTTGACGCGGTTGAGCATATGTATGGTTTGACAGTCCTGATATGGCCCTGCATGGTCGGCTGGACTATAAGCAACAAGAATAATGATAATCATAACAACACGGCTATATATATATATATATAATAATAATATATGTGTGTGTGTGTGTGTACTGGCGAAGAATCATTTGTTTCGCAAAAAAATCTTGTTCAAGCATACAGCTAACAAACAAAAGCGCAGCGCTTTCACTTTTAAAGAAAAACAAAACAAAACAAAACAAAACAATCCAGCAAAACAAAATTATTATCAGCATCACCACCACTTACGACAACAACAACAACAACAATAACAACAAGAACAACAACATCCCTAAGTGTTCATGCGTATGGGATGGCATTATAGTGTATCGAGTAAATGAAAAGGGTTTTGCTTTCAAATTTTGCAGTAGACAGCCATTTCGTTTTCGCTTTTTATGTTGAAATATGGAACACTGGATTACATTGAGGTATTTCATTGCAGTTGTTTTGTGTTTAACTCTCTCCATACGAACGGCGAAAGAGACGACGTTAACAGCGTTTCACCCCAATTATCATCATCAAAATATTGCAAGCGGAAGGCTCTTATACTGAAGAGGTGAATGTTGACAAAGAAAACCACAATTCTGACGACGGAAGCTAAAGGTTGGGTCATTCAGACACCCACTGGACATCCGAGGGGCCTGTGTAGAGGAGAAGAGAGGACTGGCCGTACTGAGTAAGTTAAGCCCCGCCACGCACAGCGTACGTATACGAGGACAAGGGGATTGAAAGGGTTACCGAGGAATATAGGTTTGAGGGGTGTTGAAGACAGCAGCAGTGGGCTGGCTGTATTGTGAAGGCTGGCAGAGGGTGTCTCGCTGCACGCCGAGTGTTTTGATAAAATCGCCAGATTTTCATCAATCCTCATTTCGCCTAATTCCAACCCTGCACGACTCAAATAAACGACAGCGGGGGGGAAACTTCTACCGGTGATGGGGGAGAATTGCTACCTCTGATAAAAAGTTCTCATGGATTTTTTGTTTGTTTGTTTGTTGTTTTTTGTTGTTGTTTTTTATTTTTTGTTTGATTAACAAACAGATTGGATTGGCCGAACGACTGGGATGACGCATCATTGAGATTCTGATAGAGATTAAGCTTATTTCTTTCGTGGGAGTTAAAGTCTGGCAATTATCTCGCTCTATTGGAAAAACAAACTGAACAAAACAAACAAACAAAAAAAACACACACGCTCTGATGCAAAAAGTAATAAACCATTCACAATCTCGTCCACTGTTCCTCTCACAACTGCCTCGCCTAATGCAGAGATAAAAAAAAAATGATGAATGAATGGATGGATAGATAGGTACATGTATACATAAATGGATAAATAGGTACATAAATATATACAGGTAGGTAGATAGGTAGGCAGACAGAGATATACATAGACAGGCAGACAGAGATAGATAGATAGATAGATAGTTAGATAGATAGATAGATAGATAGACAGATATTTCTTAAATATATTATTGTCCAGGGGCTATTTCTCCCACGGACGCTGTAAAGTCCGACCACACCACCGCCGCCGCCGCCGCATTGCCGTGTCTTTCTCCCCAGCCGCAAAAAAAGCTTTCAAGCTCTGTGAACGTTCACGTTCGGCAGCTGGGGAAGTTTACGGGCCAAGTGACGGGCATCTCTCGCTGCCAGAAAACACTCACCCACTTCTATTCCCGCACACATTTTAGTGTCAGGATTCGGATGACACGTGCAGCTATAGCTTTCTCTGCTTTGTGTCTGTCGTCCGCAGGATGTCTACAACCTCCGCCCCCCCCCCCCCACCCCCCCACCCCCCCCACCCACACACACACACACACACACACACACACACACACACACATCCCCCACCCCTTCCACTCAACCACCACCACCTCTCTGTCTCTGTCACTTCCTTTCATATCTGTCTCTCTGTCTCTTGTTTCTTAATCTGTATGTATGTTTGTCTGTCCGCTCTGTCTGTCCCCTCTGCCTGCCTGTCTGTCTGTCTGTCTGTCTGTCTGTTGTCTCCCCTCCCCCCCTCCCCTCTCTCTCTTTCTCTCTCTGTATGTCAGTCTGTCTCTCAAACATGACTGCCTCTCTCTAGTTTCGATATGTCTCTGTCTCGATTTTGTCTACCGGCGTCTCTCTCTCTCTCTCTCTCTCTCTCTCTCTCTCTCTCTCTCTCTCTCTTTCTATCTCTATCTCTGTCTTTCTCTGTGTCTATATCTCTCGCTGACTCTCTTTCTCTCTTTTCGTCTCTATATGTCTGCCTGTCTATTTCTTAGTATTTCTGTGTGTTTCTGTCTCCGTCTCTCTCCTTGTATCCCTGTCTCTGTCTCTCTGTCTGTCTGTCTGTCTCCCTCCCCCTCCCCTCTCTCTCTCTCTCTCCCTCACCCCCGTCTATCTGTCCGTTTCTGTCTGTCCCTCTGTCTGCCTGTCTGTCTGACTGTTTCTTTCCGTCTGTCAGTCTGTCTATCTCTCTCTTTTTTCTCTCTGCAGGTGGGGTATATCAGATTTGGGCGTTTAGTTGTGTGCGGTTTGTATAGACGTTCGCTGGAGAGATCTTTACAGAAGTGATGGAGTTGGTGGGATGGGGTGGGGTGGGTGGGGGTGGAGGGAGACGGGGAGGGTGGGGAGAGGTAAGGTGGCGGGGGGTGGGGGGGGGGGGGGAGGGGAGAGTGTTGTGGAAAGGTATGTGTAATTCAGAAATAGGGTAGAACTCAGAACTCAGAAATGTGTAAATGTACATCGGCATTGGGCCACAATACAAAAGGAGTCAATCGGTAAGCAGTCAAGAACGAAAGTTCGTCACGCGCACCTTGTATTTTGAGGCGTTGACACATAATTACACGAAATAGGGTAGGGAGAGAGAGAGAGAGAGAGAGGGGGGGGGGGGGGGGGCGGTGAGGGGGGAGAGGGGTGTGGGGGGTAGGCTGGCGTTGTTGCATGTGTGTCTCGGACTCAAGGTTCTGGATCCACATGCGTGTTGACCGATGGTTCCGAACTGAGGATGGCACAACGAATCGTTATCCTTCCTTCCCAGGACACAGCCAGGACACACTTATGTACCTGTTCACGTCTTATTGATTTGTTTACCACTTCGATTACTCTTTGATTAGATTTCAATTTCGAGTAATTTTGGAGATCTTTTATACACACCGTTCGTTGTAATTTTTTTTGTTTCATTGTTGCTGTGATTTCGACGACGTTTCATAATTAGTTATTTTATTCGTTCTTAGGTTTCTCTAACTGAAGACCGTGTTGACCAAAAACCAACGCACCTTGTATGTATGTGTTCGTGTGTGGAGTGTGTGAGTGTAAGTGAACAACACAATGTGGTCAGTCGGAAACGGAAACTGATGGTTAAGACTTCGAACCACACACACACACACACACACACACACACACGCACGCGCGCGCGCACACACACACACACACACACACACACACACACACACACACACACACACACATCCTCACCACCATCGTCACCGTCATCATCATTCACCATCTCAAAACTCATGATGATGAAGGAATCCTTTACCTGCACCCACTACACAGTTCCTTCCCCATCCCACTCTCCCTTCCACCTCCACATCCCCCTCCCCCCCACCCACTACACAGTTCCTTCCTCATCCCACTCTCCCTTCCACCCCCACATCCCCACACTCCCCCCTCCACCCCCCTCACCCACTACACAGTTCCTTCCCCATCCCACTCCCCCTTCCACCCCCACATCCCCACACTCCCCCCTCCACCCCCCTCACCCACTACACAGTTCCTTCCCCATCCCACTCCCCCTTCCACCCCCACATCCCCACACTCCCCCCTCCACCCCCCTCACCCACTACACAGTTCCTTCCCCATCCCACTCCCCCTTCCACCTCCACATCCCCACACTCCCCCCTCCACCCCCCTCACCCACTACACAGTTCCTTCCTCATCCCACTCTCCCTTCCACCTCCACATCCCCACTCCCCCCCCTCCACCCCCCTCACCCACTACACAGTTCCTTCCCCCATCCCACTCTCCCTTCCACCTCCACATCCCCACACTCCCCCCTCCCCCCACCCACCCACTACACAGTTCCTTCCCCCATCCCACTCTCCCTTCCACCTCCACATCCCCACTCCCCCCCACCCACCCACTACACAGTTCCTTCCCCATCCCACTCTTCCTTCCACCTCTACATCCCCACTCCCCCCCCCCCTACCCCCCCCCCCCCCCCCCACCTCCATCCCTTCCTCTCTGGCCCTGTGTGTTTGGCAGCTCGCACCTTGCTCGTGCCATGGTGGTCTGTTTGGCAAATAGAGCGGGGCTCTGCTGGGTGCGCGGCATCAGATAAGACGGAGGGCAGATTGGATGTACACCTCGCTCCTTCGTGGCGGAACGTGGAGGCGCCCCCATGCCCCCTCGTGCAGGGCCACGTGCAGTCTGTGTCGGTGTTTGTCATTGGCTGATCTTCGTCCCTGATCCCTGATGTGCATCCTCATTGGTTTAAATCACCAGCGCCATCAATGCTCTGGCGCTCTGGCGCGGCCTGCTTTGTGTGTTTACCGAAGTTCGCTTTTCTTTTCTGTTTTTTTTTTTCTGTGTTATGTTTTGCTCTGTGGGTTACCGTGTTAGAAATAATGCGACGACCTGTGGTTTGCCGTTTTGTCCTGCATGCACTGACCGAATATGCCAATATTCTTCAATCAGACAGAGAGAAAGACACAGACAGACAGACAGAGACTGAGAGAGAGAGAGAGAGAGAGAGAGAGAGAGAGAGAGAAGGATGCAGGATCTTCTCCGACGGGTAATCCTCATGCGATTTGACCGGCATTCACACCCGTCAGGTGTTTCGTGTATTAGTATCACAGACGTATCAAGACATTTCCAGCCCGGATTCCATGAACTGAAAAGCAACATGACATGTTGAAGAAACTTTAGGCCAGTTTTCCCTTTGCTGATGCTGTTAGCCGCACTGCTATGGGACAGCTTACAATCACAGAATCTAACAGCCACGGTTGCACATACATCAACATAACCGACTGAGGTTTGAAGGGTCAGCGTTCACACTTCTTGGCAACGGGTTTTACTTTTAACCTATTACCCTTCCTTCTTTTCTTTCTTACCCTTCCTCTTCCCCTTTTTCTTATCACCCTCCGTCAGTTGCCTACAGCCTGCCGGGAATAGAACTGTAACCAGACGAACGATATTTGAACGAGGCCAGGACCATTAAATGTTGAACAATAAGCAGGTTCAACCGGAAAACCTTGCCTCTTTCAATTTACACACACAAACAAAACGCCGTAAATTCCCCCCCCCCCCCAAACGATACAGATGCATACACACCAGGCTTCTGCTCGCCAGTACTAATTTTCATCAGCAGCCTGAACATAATTTACCGTGTTTACATGAAGAAAAACCCAGAAAATTCTCAGAGAAACAAATAAACAAAAAGCTCACTTGTTCAGACCGCCAAAACATACAGCACTGGAAAAAAAAAAAAAAAGCGACCATTTATAAAGTCTGGCCAATGACTTAGAAAACGTAGAAAAGATTCGGGAGGGCGGGGGGGGGGGGGGGGGGGGAGGCAACTGAGTGGATTGGAAAGGCAGACGATAAGGTAAGAAATAGTAAGAAAGAAAGAAAGAAAGAAGAAGAAAAAGAAGAAAAGAAGAAAAGAGAGCCAAAAGAGAGCAAAAGAGCAAATGAAATTTCCTGCAGAGAACTTCCAAACTTTGGGGATACTGTTCATGACTGAGAGAGTTCCGCAACCCCCCCCCCCCCCCCCCCCCCCCCCCCATCCCCTCCCCACACTCTCGCAAATATCCCCCCCCCTGCCCCCACCCCACCCCCACACCCCCTGGCATCCCCACGGGGCGGATTTGTGCCACTGACCAACGTCAGATTGCGTGTGCTTTCATAAAAGGACGCGTTCAATAACTGGATCAGTTCACAGACGCGTGGAAAGCGTCGTCGTAGTCAGCGCCAGTAGTCTTCCGCCGATTTACCTCCCTTTCCGTCCTCTCTGGGGCCTCTGGCGAAATGGCCGCCATGCACGCGTCATCTTTAAAGTCCTGCCTTCCCCCATAAAGTTCGTTTCACTCATGCATGCACTTTTCTTTCTGTTTTTCCCCTCCCCCCCTTGTGCATCTCCATTCAGCTCCACTCAACTTTCAAAAAATATTGGATGACTGGGGGTACTGATCAGGTCTGGATTATAGTGTGGTTTTTTTCTCTCTCTCTTTTTTTTTAAGGGTATTATCAGCTCGTTAAAATAACGCTGATCTTGAAAACGATCCTGTCTTGTTTATTTTTCCAGTGGAAAGTTATTGATTTGATTGCCGGTTCAGGCCTTGTTTCTTTGGCGTTTCAGTTTATTTGGTGGATAGCTCGGGTTTTTCCGGTGGACTTGATCAGCATCGACAAATACTACGTAAGTGTTTCAAGAAATGTTCATACTATGCCTGGATATCATTCCTTCGATATCTACGTTCTCAGCGATGACATGAAGGTGGCGCTTTATGAATTACTGACGTCATTGTAATCGATCGCTGGGTTGGACGTGTTTGTTTAAATGAAGAGATAAGTTATCACGACCAGTTGAAGTCGGCACTAAACACCAAAGACATTCAGTCAGAAACTTTTTTTTCCATGTGTGTGTGTCTTTTTTCACTGCGTCTACACACACACACACACACACACACACGCACACGCACACACGCACACACACACACACACGCACACACACACACGCACACACACACACACACGCACACACGCACACACACACACACGCACACACACACACACACACTCTCTTTCACGCTTCGGCTTGATCTTAGTCCTTTCTTTTAATACAGTGTTCACGGAAAGAAAAAAAAACAAAAACCAGCCGATATTTTCACTTGCCTGGCGGGCGTGAAGACAGACTGTGGTCATGTCACCTCATTTCACACCTCCTCCAAGACTTAGCCCAGGCTTAAACGACTCCTCTAATAATCGCTAAAGCTCCCCCCCCCCCTCCCCCCCCCCCCCGCTTTTTGCCCTTCACGCACGAGCGCGCGCGTGCGCACGGGCATGCGCGATGAAAGCGTGCCAGGAACCCCTGCTGCGATTTCTCCACGTCGAAGAACCGGCCGAAGTCCCAAGACGATCTCTTGTGTGTGAGCCGTCGGTAAGATAGGATCTTCGCAAGGGATCGAGTGTCGTGGGAGTTTTGTCCCTGTTGTAGGAATGAAACCCTGGTCGGAAGAGGTTGATTCGTAGAAAGTGAATGGGGGGGGACAGTCAAGCTGATTGTTAAGTCAGTGTCGCGGTGGTGTATGCTCTTAGGAAAATTGCTTTTATGCTTCTGCTGAGCATCTTTGTTTTTATCGTGAGCGTGCGAGCTGGAGCGCCGCCAGATACCGTCAGAGGGGTCAGGATTGATGTCACCTTTAACAAACGCGTCGGCTTTTTCGCTGTTGTCATTTGAGAAATGAGCGTAGGAAAAGGATAAACAATTAGGGTCTTCATGATCCAGGTACAGTTGTCGTTGAGCCTTGAAACAGGATTTGTTTGTTTTCTAAAAAGTACATACAAAAAAAAAAAAAAAAAAAAAAAAAAAATCATATTGTAGTGTCACTTCCGGAATTTACTTCCGAATAAAAAAAAAAAAAAACAGACTGGAGAAAAAAAGAAAAATGTTTTTGTCGTGAATTTTTCTATTTCTTTTGTACATCAAAAAGCGTTTCTTGAACACCACAGGAGTAGAGTAACTTTCGTTTTACTTTCTGCTCTTTTGGTTCAACCTTTGTCATCAGTGTGTGTACCACGTGTACGTCGGACTGGGTAGAACGAGTGATGAACCTTGTCAGAAGGAATTTTTATTCGGATTAACTTGTACAGATGTAATGCACTGAACTGCATTGTCCCTTTAATTGTGTTGCATTTCACCCTATTGTCCCTTTAATTGTGTTGCATTTCACCCTGTTGTCCCTTTAATTGTGTTGCATTTCACCCTGTTGTCCCTTTAATTGTGTTGCATTTCACCCTGTTGTCCCTTTAATTGTGTTGCATTTCACCCTATTGTCCCTTTAATTGTGTTGCATTTCACCCTAGTATCCCGTTGTACAGATGTAATGCACTGAACTGCATTGTCCCTTTAATTGTGTTGCATTTCACCCTGTTGTCCCTTTAATTGTGTTGCATTTCACCCTAGTATCCCGTTGTACAGGTGTAATGCACTGAACTGCATTGTCCCTTTAATTGTGTTGCATTTCACCGTATTGTCCCTTTAATTGTGTTGCATTTCACCCTATTGTCCCTTTAATTGTGTTACATTTCACCCTATTGTCCCTTTAATTGTGTTGCATTTCACCCTATTGTTCCTTTAATTGTGTTGCATTTCACCGTATTGTCCCTTTAATTGTGTTGCATTTCACCCTAGTATCCCGTTGTACAGATGTAATGCACTGAACTGCATTGTCCCTTTAATTGTGTTGCATTTCACCGTATTGTCCCTTTAATTGTGTTGCATTTCACCGTATTGTCCCGTTCAAGAACGTTACAAACAAACGTTGCAGATGTAAACAATTGCTGCTGAGATGTTCCCACCCATCAGCTTATACACGTGATAAACATTGAAGGAACAGAGGTAAATAAAATCTGCGAAGGACTGCTTGTCCGATGACATTTCTCTGTTCGTTTGCAGAGGAAGATGCATGTTGGGTTTGTTTCTCTGAAAACTTTCTCTTTGTGTCCGTCTGTAGAGCCTGCCACGTTTGCTTCAAGAGAAACGTCCTTCCTGAATGTTTCCGGATGAATTTCTGGTTTATTTCCTGTGGGAATTTCTTACTCAGTTTGACAAGGACCTTCCTGTTTGCGTCTCGGAGGAAATTTCCGCGGGTTTATTTCTCATCGACAGTTTATTCTTTTGCTTTTAAGAAGATTTTCCTTCTACACTAGGAGAGAAATTTTCTGAGTTTCTTTCCAGATAACGGTTTTGGGGAGTTGTGTCTCTGACGAACTTCATTTGGGTTTGTTTCTGTGCTCATTTTGTGCATTTGTTTCCGACAACAACAACAACAACAACAAC
>NC_134878.1:25634201-25636701 GCF_041734735.1 Babylonia areolata
GAAGATGCACAAAAAAAAAAAAAAAAAAAAACCTTCCAAATATCACTAAACCCAGTCAGCTGATGCTGGAAGAAAATACTTGTGGGAATGCTTGGGAAAATTTGTCAGTAACTGCTGTCAAAATCGCCCTTGCATGGAGAAGGAATTCAATATCTTTGTTCTATATCTTATTGACTTACTTTTTGTGTGTATATATATATATGTGTGTAACTTTACATGCGTGTCTTGTAAACCTCGTTAAGGTTTAATTGACATTTAGATTGATTCTGATTTTGATTCTGATTCACGCACACGCACACTCACAGACACGCACACACGCACGCACGCACACGCACACACACACACAGAGAGAGAGAGAGAGAGAGAGAGAGAGAGTATGCATGTTACGAGAGAGAGAGAGAGTTACGAGAGAGAGAGAGAGGGAATATGCATGTTACGTATAGGCCAGTCTACACTTGCCAATAGCAACGACCAGTACCTATCCATTGAAAGCCGTTGTGAATCAGGGGGGAGGGGGGGGGGGGGTTGAACCTGACCTCATCCTATCCCGTTCAGGGACTGTTCGTAACGATGATTGTGAAGGGTGAACAGTTTCAGTTTCAGTCGTTCAAGGAGGCGTCACTGTGTTCGGACAAATCCATATACGCTACACCACATCTGCCAAGCAGATGCCTGACCAGCAGCGTAACCGAACGCGCTTAGTCAGGCCTTGAGAAAAAAAAGATAAGTACATAAAAAAAAAGAACTACTACTACTAATAATAATATGTATAAAGCGCAAAAACTTGATGAAGTCAACTATAAGCGTACAAAATAAAATAAAATAAAATAAATATATATAAATAAATAAGTAGCTAGCTAACTAACTAAATAATAATAATATAATCTTTAAAAAAATAATAAAAGAAAATAACTAACTAAATAATAATAATAATAAAGTAAATAAATCAATAAATAATGAAATAAATAAGATAAATAAATAAAAGACAACAATGATGATAAATAAGCAAATAAATGTAAAAAAAAAAAAAAAATGCAGACACACATTCACACATACACACACACACATATATGCATAACACAGATAGGCACCAAACATGCAGTTTCACAGATATGAAAGCACAGTCAGATACATATAAACGTACATGAGCCCCAACACACACACACACACACACACCACACACTGAAGGGTGAACATCTATAGCACAGTGCATGACGTATGGTGGGCGGTGGAGTGTGAAACTGTCGTTGCTCAACGAGAGTCTGAACGTGAGTGACACAGGGGACAGATATGTCATCGGTGACTCAAACTACTACATCCGCTTCTGTCATCATTCATGTGAGACAACTATGCACAATTTAATATCCTCTTCTTCTTCTTCTTCTTCTTGTGTCATCATTCATGTGAGGCAACTATGCACAATTTAATATCTGCTTCTTCTTCTTCTTCTTCTTCTTCTTCTTTTGTCATCATTCCTGTGAGACAGCTATGCACAATTTAATATCTGCTTCTTCTTCTTCCTATCATTATTATCAGTAGTAGTAGGCGTAGTAGCAGCAGCAGCAGCAGCAGTAGTAGTAGTAGTAGTAGTAGTAGTAGTAGTAGTAGTCGTATTTATTATCATTATTATTATCATTATCATTGTTACCGTTATTGTTGTTGTTGCTGTTGTTCTTGTTTTTGTTGTCGTGTCGTTGTTGAGAGGAAATATTAAGTTCTTTTGATGGACACGCGTTTGTACTGTTCGATGTCAATATCACTTGGATTTCAGCATACACCGCTTTTTAATCTGAAAGTTTTGAGATTGTGTGTTGCGAAGGTGTTTGGATGTTTGATTCATTACTGTGCAGTTGAGATTGTGTGTTGCGAAGGTGTTTGGATGTTTGATTCATTACTGTGCAGTTGAGATTGTGTGTTGCGAAGGTGTTTGGATGTTTGATTCATTACTGTGCAGTTGAGTGTGCAGTTGAGATTGTGTGTTGCGAAGGTGTTTGGATGTTTGATTCATTACTGTGCAGTTGAGATTGTGTGTTGCGAAGGTGTTTGGATGTTTGATTCATTACTGTGCAGTTGAGATTGTGTGTTGCGAAGGTGTTTGGATGTTTGATTCATTACTGTGCAGTTTGAGATTGTGTGTTGCGAAGGTGTTTGGATGTTTGATTCATTACTGTGCAGTTTGAGATTGTGTGTTGCGAAGGTGTTTGGATGTTTGAATGATTCATTACTGTGCAGTTGAGATTGTGTGTTGCGAAGGTGTTTGGATGTTTGATTCATTACTGTGAAGTGTCAATCGTTGTTCCAATAAACTTTCAGTCGGAGTCGAGGTTCACAGCTTCGCCAGCTATCAACACTGTGGGTGCTATGGCGATGATGATGATGATACTATGAATTCGATGAATATGATGGTGGTCATGATCATGATGAAGAAATTAAAAGCCGTGTGAAACAATGCAAACCAATAATAATTTACACACACACACACACACACACACACACACAC
>NC_134878.1:25659201-25669201 GCF_041734735.1 Babylonia areolata
TTTGTCCTGACATGGATACCCTCCCTTTGAAGGGCGCTCGTGTGCGCGCTCGGCAAAAAAGGGGAGAGAAGGAGAGGTAAAGAGCTGATAACTTTCCAAACTATTTCACTGGCCTAACGCCTTATTAATAACACCACTGCGGGCCATTGGGGGAAAAAGGTCGGGCGAGACAGAAAGGAGTTGGGGGAGGGGGTGGGGGGTTGGGGGGGGGTAGGGGAAGAGAGGGGGGGGAGGGAGTGGGTGGGGGGGGGTGTAGGAAGAAGGGGTTGTGGAGAAAGACAGAAGCTGAGAGAGAAAGAGATAGAAAGACAGGAACCAGGCGCACAGACACACACACACACACACACACACACACACACACACACACACACACACAGATAATGGAATAAGCTTTACTCTCTGTGTGTGTGTGTGTGTGTGTGTGTGCGTGCGTGTGTGGTTGTGTGTGTGTGTGTGTGTGTGTGTTCCTTTGGTATGTACGCTCAAGTAGATTCCCAAGTGGGGTGGGGGGAGGGGGGGTGTCTTTAAATATAATCAGCATCCTCATCTTCTGGAAATTCTATGCAAGAAATTCCTCTTCTTTATCGCTCTGTTGTTGTTTTTTCTCTTTCCTCTCTCTTCACTGATCTCTACTTCTCGAGGCCTGACTAAGCGCGTTGGGTTACGCTGCTGGTCAGGCATCTGCTTGGCAGATGTGGCGTAGCGTATATGGATTTGTCCGAAAGCAGTGACGCCTCCTTGAGCTACTGAAACTGAAACTGTTCTCTACTTTTTTTTTCTGCCTTTCCAGTCCATTTCCCTTTCTTTTCTTTTTTTCTTTTCTTTTTATGAGCAAGCCTTTATTCGTTTTTCCAACATTTTTCTCCCTTATTCCGCAGATTGTAGTGTGTGTGTGTGTGTGTGTGTGTGTGTGTGTGTGTGTGTGTGTGTGTGTGTGTGTGTGTGTGTGTGTGTGTGTGTGTTGTTTTGCACTGGCGATTAGATTGTGATATAGTAAGCACTGGGATGGACAATATCTGTCTATTCTACAGAGTTGTTTTGCATGTGTTACAGTCTTATGTGTTTTGTGTTTGGCTTTGAAGTATCTTTATTCGTTTGGAAGAAGAAGAAGAAGATGATGATGATGATATGGATACTTATATAGCGCCACCCAGCTCTAAGCTCTTTACAAACACGGGGTCATTTGCACAACAGGATGTCTACCTGGATATGACCGACTAATAGATGCCACTGGGCGCTTATCATCCATTTCCTCAGTGTGTCATCCAATCAGGTCTCAGTCACACACACACACACACACACACACACACACACACACACACGCACGCACACGCACGCACGCACGCACACGCACACGCACAAAACAAAAACGCGCGCGCGCGCGCGCACACACACACACACACACACACACACACACGTAACATTTCACGTGTATGACCATTTTGTTTATTTACTCCTTCCATGTAGGCAGCCATACTCCGTTTTCGGGGTTTTTGCATGCTGGGTATGTTCTTGTTT
Organism: Babylonia areolata; assembly: GCF_041734735.1. Lineage (NCBI taxonomy): Eukaryota > Metazoa > Mollusca > Gastropoda > Neogastropoda > Buccinidae > Babylonia > Babylonia areolata. Next base: position 25,660,720 of record NC_134878.1, read on the forward strand.
CCATATCCCACCGAACGCTGACATGCATTACGGGATCTTTAACGTGCGTATTTGATCTTCAGCTTGCCGTATACGCACGAAGGCGTTTCAGGCACGAGCAGGTCTTGCACAGATGTTGACCTGGGAGATGGGAATGATCACCTCTAACCCACCAGATGCTACGGGGGATGGAACTCAGGAAATGTGTGGATGATGAATTAGGCGGAAGGACTGACGTTCTCATCACAGCCCAATCCTATCTAGAAAGCAAACATTAACTCACTCAGTACGGCCAGTCCTCTCTTCTCCTCTACACAGACCCCTCGGATGTCCAGTGGGTGTCTGAATGACCCAACCTTTAGCTTCCGTCGTCAGAATTGTGGTATTCTTCGTCAACATTCACTTCTTCAGTATAAGAGCCTTCCGCTTGCAATATTTTGATGATGGTAATAATTGGGGTGAAACGCTGTTAACGTCGTCTCTTTCGCCGTTCGTATGGAGAGAGTTATTAACCAAACAATCATTTATGCTTTTCAGACAACAAACATGTATCAAATGTCTCTAACTTGAGATAAGGACGTTACCTACCCTACTTTTTAAAAATTTTTTAATTTTTTTTAATTTCCTTTAATTCCTCTTTCTGAGATAATCAAGTTCTTCTGGTTCTGCTTATCTTACATTATCTTTCCTTATCAGACAACAAACATTACTTTATCTCTCACACGGATGTGACTTCACAAGTTTCTCGTAAGAACTAAGCGAAGTATGTTGACACTGTGTGTCGCTGATTCCATTGTTTCCGTGGAGTCTGCCCACTGCTAGTGACTCAGTCTCTCCAAGAAACGTGAAGAACGGGTCGCTGACATGGCATCATGGGTCCTCCATACAGAAGAGGAATGAAGATCATTATCCTCACCCCCACCCCCCCCCACCCCCCACCACCCCACCCCCTATCCCCCCGTTCTCCCTCACATACACGAGTCTCCAGCCCGGAGGCTGATTATACGCACAGCAGAGGGAGCCCCCAACGTTAGACTATAGAAACGGCAGATGACAGCAAGTTAGAGATCTTGAAGAAATGAAACCGAGAAGGGGTTGAGCATTCTTCACAGGGCGAGCGGAACGTCGCTCTCTCTACGGCACCTGACAGTGGCCTGCCCGCCTGCCTTGGGCTCCTCACAACAAGGAGGAGAAGAAGAAGAAGAAGAAGAAGAAGAAAAAAGCTACACGAGCTTGTTGGAGCGGTTTCTGGCCTTGGGCAGATCAGCTCCAGAGGTCTTGATGAATCGGAGAGCAGGCCTTACAGCCTGGTGTGGCAGAGATAGGCGAAGGGTGCGGGGTTGGGTGGAGGAAGGGGGGGGGGGGTGGTAGTGGTGTGTGTGTGTGTGTGTGCAGACCACGTCCCGGTGGCCCCGCGGGCCGCCTTATCAGCATTCTCATCCAGCAGATGACCAAGATTGTCTCCCCGTTCTGCTCTGTCACTCGCAGTCTTTGGGGCGTCATTTCACAACTCTTTTTTTTTTTCTTTTTTTTTTTCAACAGCACCCCCCCCCCCCCCAACACATCTCCACCCCTCTACCCGCCACCCCACCCCTCCTTCCTCTTCTTCCTCCTCCTCCTTGCTACCTCTTTTTCCATGCCCCCCGCATCACGCACCCCCCCCCCCCCCCCACCCTTTTTTTTTTTTTTCCATTTCCCCCTAGAATTGCTTACCTGGGGCGCTTCCTTCCCCCAGCACGGCAAACTTCAGTGCCAGAACGAGTTTGGAAAGAGAGAGAGAGAGAGAGAGAGAGAGAGAGAGAGAGAGAGAGTTTAGCTTGGAGGTCCGATTCCAGGCGGGATAGTTAACATCTCGCAACGAGTTCCCATAATATTTTGTTTCCTTTTTTTGGGGGGGGGGGGGGGGGGGGGGGGGGGCCGCGACAGCGCGGTGGGTGAATTTCATCTGTGACGAGCATCTCTGGTGAGGAAAGGTCATTTCTGGAAGCAAACAATTTTCAAGCGGGATTAGGTTTGGATGTGAGGTTTAGCTAAAAGAAGACAGAAAAAGCAAAGAAAAACACACACACACACAACAAAAAAAAAACCCAGCAGAGCTGCTGTTGCTGCCTTCTGTTTTCTGATGAGGTCGTCTTGATGATATTGTTCACCAAAAAGCTAACATCGGAGGCTGGTTAAGCTCCGTGCAGAAGACAGATGAGGGATGCGTGGGTTGATTGGAATTCAGTGTGAAGTCTTTTCTAAGACTGTCGAGTAATTGTTCTTCCGCTTCTTCTTTCTGTCTTACTCTTCTGCGACTTCTTCTTCTACTTCTGCTCCTTCTGCTTCTTAATGCTACTGCTTCTTCACTTCTTCTTCTTCCTCTTCTTCCTCTCCTCCTCCTCCTTCTTCTTCTTCCTCTTCCTCTTCCTCTTCTTCTCCTCCTCCTTCTTCTTCGTCTTCCTCTTCTTCTTCTTCCTCTTCTCCTCCTCCTCCTCCTTCTTCTTCTTCGTCTTCCTCTTCTTCTTCTTCTTCTCCTCCTCCCCCCTCCTCTTTCTCCTTCTTCTTAGTCTTCCTCCTATTCTCCTACTCCTCGTTTTACTTCTTCTCCTCCTTCCTCCTTCATCTTCGTGTTCTTCTTTTCATCACATCTTTCTCACTGACCGATCAGAACAGTGGTGTCTCTCCTCTTCCGAGGAGAATCGTCTTTCACAAGAGAACCTTTTTTTTTCTCTCTCTCTCAAAATAATGATCGAACGTGATACAGATCATACTCTTCTGACTCGTGTATTGTTCTAGGTTGTATGTATGTATGTATGGCTGTATGGGATTCAACAACAGAGCTCTCTTTCATGCACTTAACAGGCATTCCTGTCCACACTCTCAAGACTACTGTCCTCATGACGCCCGAGACAGAGTTGTTTCCAGTGCCCTTGGAACAGAGAAAGCTTTATATTGTATAGTGATAGTCTTTTTTTTTTTCTCAAGGCCTGACTAAGCGCGTTGGGTTACTCTGCTGGTCAGGCATCTGGTTGGCAGATGTGGTGTAGCCTATATGGATTTGTCCGAACGCAGTGACTCCTCCTTGAGCTACTGAAACTGAAACTGAAACTGACTGAGCAGCACACAGATGAACTGGAAAAGACCATTCCACGTCTTCTTCCAAATACGCTTAAAAATTCGAGGACAGGCTTTGAAATTTAACAGAAAATTGTGGCTGATCTCGAGCAGTCTCTCCTCTGCAGTAGGCTTCGGTGTTAACTCACTCAGTACGGCCAGTCCTCTCTTCTCCTCTACACAGACCCCTCGGATGTCCAGTGGGTGTCTCAATGATCCAACCTTCAGCTTCCGTCGTCAGAATTGTGGTATTCTTTGTCAACATTCACCTCTTCAGTGTAAGGGCCTTCCGCTTGTAATATTTTGATGGTGGTAATTGGGGAGAAACGCTGTTAACGTCGTCTCTTTCGCCGTTCGTATGGAGAGAGTTAAAAAAAAAAATTCAGAACAGTGGTGTCTCTCCTCTTCCGAGGAGAATTGTCTTTCACAAGAGAACCTTTCTCTCTCTCTCTCTCTCTCTCTCTCTCTCTCTCTCTCTCTCTCTCTCTCAAAATAATGATTGGAACAGGCATTTCAAATAATTCGCACAGGAAGGACAGTTTCAAATGGTATCTGTAATTCGTTACGGATCGAACGTGATACAGATCATACTCTTCTGACTCGTGTATTGTTCTAGGTTGAATGTATGTATGTCTGTATGGATAAACCTAGGTCCCATGTGCAACTTGGTGCACGCAAATAGAACCCACGGCAACAACAGGTATGTCGCTGGCGAAAAGCTGTGGAAAAATCCACTTTGATAGTAAAACAAATGAACTTGTATATCTCTGTCTCTCTCTGTCTCTCTCTGTCTCTCTCTCTCTCTCTCTCTCTCTCTCTCTCTCTCTCTCCCCTCCCCAACACCTCCACTCACTCTTTGTCACATAGAAATCTGTTATGACGGAAGGTCATACAATACCATACAACACAGATGAGGTGTGTATGTGGGGGGGGCTGGGGGGCGTGGGGGGTTGGAGGGGGGGGGGGTTCCCGTTTGAAGGCTGCAACCTCCACGTTCACTCCTATCAACAACAGAGCTCTCTTTCCTGCACTTAACAGGCATTCCTGTCCACACTCTCAAGACTACTGTCTTCATGACGCCGGAGACCGAGTTGTTTCCAGTGCCCTTGGAACAGAGAAAGCTTTATATTGTATAGTGATAGTCTTTTTGTCACACCAGGTTTCTCTGTGTGAAATTCGGGCTGCTCTCTCCAGGGACAGCGCGTCGCTACACTGATAGCGCCACATCTTTTTTTTTTTTTGGTATTTTTTTTCCTGCCTGCAATTCTTTTTCTTTCTTTTTTCCCCCTATCGAAGCGGTATGTGTGAATTAGCTTCTAACGGATGGGAATTCTCTGTCAGACTGTGACGTGCATTTCAGTAAATAAATAGATAACTAACTAAATAAATGACAGTAATGCATTGATAAGATAAATACAATATCCCCCCCCCCCTCCCCCCCAAAAAAAAAATTAACAGCAATAAAATAAAAAAGACAAATAAACATAAATAAACAAATAAATAAGCAACAATGTGCGTCTGCAGATTTCCTTACGCTAGAAAGCGAACACAAAACGATCAAAACACAGCAACAACAACACCAACAACAACGACAACGACGAGAAGGAAGATAAAGAAAACGACGATAATTATGGTAAGGTTATCAAGTGGCATCGGAACTGCCGCTATACCTCATGCTATTTTGGTCTGTCGATGTGAAGAGAGAAAAAAAAAAAAACCAAAAAAAACTGGAGGCTGTGGTAGCCATTTCAAAAGGATACTTGGCTTGTAGTGGATCCCAGACTTTCTGTCGAGACTTTGCCGGGGGTACTGTTAATGATGCCACTGTTGATAGTCTCTTTCTCTCTGTCTCTATCTATCTGTTCCCCCCCCACACCCCTCTCGCCCCATCCTGCTCATCTCTCTGTCTGCCGTCACGTGATCTGATCCCATTGTTAGTCCGACTCATCCCTGACCCAGTTCCCCAGGCTGTGTTGGAACCGTCAGTCGAGAGAGACATGACCACACTGAGAACAAGTCACGGCCTTTGCCCTCAGTGATGGGTTTCAAACGGACTTTGTTACAGGCTTTGTTGTAAGTGATCTTGTCTTCTGTTTTCCACCCCTCACCTTGGTTCCCAAGGGCGGTCTTCTACCAGATACAATTCAAAAGATTTTTTTTTTTTTTTTTTCCGAGCACACCACGAATGGTGTAACAGAAAACCAAATAGCCCCGGTACCTCTTGCTCTTGAAAGCCTGTGTCATTTCCCTCAAGCTTTTGTCTCTGGAGCAGATATCGTCAACCCTGTTGATTGTTTTCAGTTTGGAGGGGGCTTGTTTGGGTGCTGACGGCTGAAAGCGCGCGGCATGTCCTCGGCGTGTTTTTGACACCTGACCAAGTGTCAATGTTGATGTCGCCACAGAGAGGCACGGTCATTGATGACTTCACCCTCCGCCTGCCACGTACAACAAACAAACAACATGGTTCAGATCGCTGGCAGTGTGAAAACAAACAACACTTCACATGCCCAGCACAATACAACGGCGTCTTTTCTTCCACCTCCGATCTACAAGATCGTTTCAAAACAGGACCCAACTTCAGCGACGCTCTACACGAGAACCGATGACGAAACCATCTGAGGCTATCTCCACTCCCAGAAACCGCGAACTGATTTCAATCGTTCGTTTGAACCACTGTGCTTAAAACACACAGCCACAGGCAAAAAGGTGGTGGGAGCAAGCGGTAAGGAGCCGTGACACAAGGCGGACCCGCCGTCAATATTTTTCGATCAGTAGATGGTTCGGGACTGACCAGACCAGACTTTTCTGATGGATTTGTCTTCAACAAGAGGATGCTGAGATTTGCAGGAAATCTGTTCGATTCGACCGTTCACAAACGTCCTCTGGTTGTTTTTCTTTGCGCGATTGTGCGCGCGGGGAGGTGGGGGGGGGGGGGGGGGAAGGGTAGTTAGTTCGTTTGAAATGTGACAGCGATGACATTCTATCCCCGCAACACATTCCCCCTTCCGTTTTTTGGGGGGGTTTTGTTTGTTTGTTTGTTTGTTGTAGTGAAAAGAGGGGTAGTGAGAAAGCAGTGATTGTTGGGACATGTCATTCACTGCATGAATAACAGAGTTTCGAACCAGCGTGTGTTCTGACGATTTACTTTTTTTTTTTTTTTGAAAGTCATTTATCTATTTATCTATCTATTTATTCGTTCATTTATCTATTCATTCATCAATTTATTTATTCGTTTGTTTATCTAGTTATGTATCTGTTCTTTATTCATTCATTTATCTACTTATGTATTTCTATTTTTCATATTCATTTCGTGTGTTTTAAATTTCTGGTTTTTGATGTTTATTGCTGTTGCTCTTGTTTCTGCCTCTTCCACTGTACCTCTCTCTCTATATCTCTCCTTTCTCTCTCTCTCTCTCCTTTCTCTCTCTCCCTCTCTCTCTCTTTATCTCTCTCTCTCTCTCTGCTTTCTCTCTCTCCCTCTCTCTCTTTATCTCTCTCTTTATCTCTCTCTCTCTCCCTCTCTCTCTCTTTATCTCTCTCTCTCCCTCTCTCTCCCTCTCTCTCTCTCTCTCTGCTTCTCTCTCTCCCTCTCTCTTTTTATCTCTCTCTGCTTTCTCTCTCTCCCTCTCTCTCTCTTTATCTCTCTCCCTCTCTCTCTCTCTCTTTCTCTCTCTCTCTCTTTCTCTCTCTCTCTCTGCTTTCTCTCTCTCCCTCTCTCTCTCTTTATATCTCTCTCTCTCTCCCTCTCTCTTTCACACTCCCCCCATCCCTCTCATTCCCAATATCTCTCACATGCAAATCTTTTTTCTTTTTTTTGTTGAAGATGACGAGATGTAACAAGATGACGAGATTGTGTTGTTGAATGATCAAATGATGACCACAATCGTGATATCACTGCGTTGTAATCGTATTGCCAGTGTTAATGGTGTCCACTTCACACCCTCCCCCACCCTCCCCCCGCTCTCCCCCTCTCCCCTCCCCCGGTACATGCAAGTCTGGGGCTGTAGGGCGGGATGGGGTGAGGGGGAAAGAGTGGGGTTGGGGGAAGGACGAAACGATAAACCTAGGTCCCATGTGCAACTTGGTGCACGCAAATAGAACCCACGGCAACAGCAGGTATGTCGCTGGCGAAAATCTGTGGAAAAATCCACTTTGATAGTGGATATATATATCTCTCCTTTCTCTCTCTCTCTCTCCTTTTTCTCTCTCTCCCTCTCTCTCTTTATCTCTCTGTCTCTCTCTGTGTCTCTCTCTCTGTCTCTCTGTCTCTCTCCTCCCCAACACCTCCACTCACTCTTTGTCACATAGAAATCTGTTATGACGGAAGGTCACACAATACCATACAACACAGATGGGGTGTGTATGTGGGGGTTCTGGGGGGGCGTGGGGGGGGGGGGGTGAGGAAAGGGGAGGGGGGTTCCCGTTTGAAGGCTGCAACTTCCACGTTCACTCCTATCAACAAGTGGGCTTTATAAGAGGGTTGTTTTGTTGTGTGTTTTTTTCACTTTGATGTTTAAATGCATGTTTTCAAACGTCAGTTTCTACACTGTACAGTGCAGCTTAGCATGGGTTACATGGAAAGCATCATTTTTGACTCACTTGTGTAAACAAAATGAGTCTATGTTTTAAGCCGGTGGTCGGTTGTGTGTGTGTGTGTGTGTGTGTGTGTGTGTGTGTGTGTGTCCGTGGTAAACTTTAACATTGACATTTTCTCTGCAAATACTTTGTCAGTTGACACCAAATTAGGCATAAAAATAGTGAACATTCAGTTCTTTCCAGTCATCTTGTTTAAAACAATCTTGCACCTCTGGGATGGGCACAAAATTTTTTTAAAAGAAGCTAAATTATATGCAAACTGCATTTACTGTTATATATATATTTTTTTATTCTCTAAACTTGGCAATTTGATCTGATATTCTGACACAACAAGAACAGTCATTGTTATCATTTTTTGTTCAAACAGAAACTTCTTTTGCTAAGCATGGAAGTTATATTTATTTTGCAAACGTTTTGGTGCAGATAGTAAAGAAGGGAAATTAATTAATGCTGTAATTAATGCTAGGGGACTTAATTTGCTTCAAACTGATCTTTCTCATCTTAAACATTACATTTTGAAATTATACTCAATACATAAAAAGCTTGTGTGTTTTACTCTCAGTGTACAGGGCTTTCACTATGTTCATTCGCCCAAGTGGTCTTTTTCGGAAAATACTAAAATCAATAGGACGAGTGGACTTTATAGATCTATTGGCTGAGCCTTGAAGGTCATGGGCAAAAATCTTTTGTGTGTGTGTGTGTGTGTGTGTGTGTGTGTGTGTGTGTGTGTGTGGAGTTTAACGACCTATCGGCAAGAAGCCCTTAAGGTCGAGTTTTTCAAAGCGGTTGTCTTTGCAAAAATCAACTGCGT
>NC_134878.1:25674201-25681701 GCF_041734735.1 Babylonia areolata
TTTTCTTCTTCTTCTTCTTCTTCTTCTTCGTCCGTGGGCTGCAACTCCCCACGTTCACTCGTCTGTACACGAGTGGGATTTTCTTCGTGTATGACCGTTTTTTGCCCCCGCCATGTAGGCAGCCATACTCCGTTTTCGGGGGTGTGCATGCTGGGTATGTTCTTGTCTCCATAACCCACCGAACGCTGACATGGATTACAGGATCTTTAACGTACCGTATTTGAGCTTCTGCTTGCCGTATACACACAAAGGGGGGGGGGGGGGGGGGGTTCAGGCACGAGCAGGTCTGCACATATGTTGACCTGGGAGATCGGAAAAATCAGTCTCCACCGTTTACCCGCCAGGCGCCGTTATCGAGAGATTAGAACCCGGGACCCTCCGATTGAAAGTCCAACGCTTTAACCACTCGGATCTTGCACCCGTCTAAAATTTATTCGGTTCTAAGGCTATTCTTTCACCTGTTTGATGGGGAATATCCGAGCAGTGAAAAGTGATCCAGTGGGTATTGAGCAGGTATCGTTTCACGTGAGGCGCCTAGAGTCCATTATATGGGGAGTTTGCGCCATATAAGTACAATACATTATTATCATTATTATTATTATTATTATGATCATCATCATCATCATTGTTGTTGTTGTTGTTGTTATCAATCGTTCATTCACAAATATTTTTTCTCCAGAAAGCTTTGAACATTCTGGTCTTTCTCTGGGACTTGATAAACGAGCATTCTCAATAGGACTTTTGATGATTTGGCATTCTTCTCGTACTGTTTTATTTTATATTTATCTTATCTTAATTTTTTAGCGTCCAGGATATGTGAGTTTTCCGCTGCCATTTGGGTTGTTGTTGTTGTTGGGGTTTTTGTTGTTGTTGTTGTTGTTTTTTAATGCCTGCTGTCATATATAATTGTGTTTGTGTTCAGGAACCATTTTTATTCCTCTCGCGAATAATTGACGAGGAAGGTGGCAGAATGGTTAAGACGCTCAGCTGCCAATACAGAGAGTCCGTGAGGGTGTGGGTTCGAATCCCGCTCTCGCCCTTTCTCCTAAGTTTGACTGGAAAATCAAACTGAGCGTCTAGTCTTTCGGATGAGACGATAAACCGAGGTCCCGTGTGCAGCACGCACTTGGCGCACTGAAAAAGAACCCATGGCAACGAGAGTGTTGTCCTCTGGCGAAATTACATAAAATGAAATCCACTTTCATAGGTACACAAATATGTAAGCATGCACTCAAGGCCTGACTAAGCGCGTTGGGTTATGCTGCTGGTCAGGCATCTGCTCAACAGATGTGGTGTAGCGTGTATGGATTTGTCCGAACGCAGTGACGCCTCCTTGAGAAAGTGAAACTGAAACTGACGCCATATTCTACGTCATATGCATGTCCTGGGTTAATGTGTCCGCGTTAAATGGAAAAATAGAGAAATCCTTCACTGTTCTTTTCTTTCTTTCTTTTTCTCCCTCCATTGGGTCTCCGTTCTGATGTTCCTTCATTTTTTTGTGTCTGTGGTCATTTCACTTGTACCCCCCTCCCAGCCCCCCCCCCCTCCCTTTTCTTTACATCATTCCAAAAATTGATACGTCTAACATCTGTCTGCACTGTACTGGCATTTAGATAGTAAATACCTGGAAAGATAGATAGATAGATAGATAGACAGACAGACAGGTAGGTAGGTAGGTTGGTAAATCGGTAGAGAGCGAGCAAGTTACTAATGACGCATAGCCCTCGCCCCACCCTTCATGACAAATATCATCTGAACCTGTGGAGAGTCGTACTGATAAAAACATTAACAACAAAAAAACAAAACAAAACACACACACACACACACACACACACACACACTACACACACACACACACACACACCACACACACTACACACACACTACACACACACACACACACACACACACACACACACACACACACACTACACACTACACACACACACACACATACACACACACACACACTACACACACACACACACACACACACACACACACACTACACACACTACACACACACACACACACACACACACACACACACACACTACACACACACACACACACACACACACACACACACTACACACACACACTACACACACATACACTACACACACACACACACACACACACACACACACACACACACACTACACACAACACACACTACACACACACACTACACACACACACACACACACACACACACACTACACACAACACACACTACACACACACACACTACACACACTACACACACACACACACACACATACACTACACACACACACACACACACACACACACACACACACACTACACACAACACACACTACACACAACACACACTACACACACACACACACACACACAACACACACACTACACACACACACACACTACACACACACACACACACACACACACACTACACACACACACACACACACAACACACACTACACACCACACACACTACACACTACACACACACACACACACACACACACACACACACTACACACACACACACACACACACACACACACACAAAAGAGAGAAATATCAGGGGAAAACTGTAATGATCAAGCTTTTGGTGTCGACGATGACGACTTTTGTAGGCAATGACAGTAGGCCTACTGATGATGATGATCCCTACAAAGATGATAATGGTGTTGGCTACGATAACGATGATGATTATGATGGTGAAGATGATAATTAATGAATCGCTGCTGCCGGCTAATAGTGATAACAATGTTGTTGATTTTGGTGGTGATGATGATTACGACGATGATGGTGATAATTACCTTATCCCTCCATGATCATTGTGAACCTAAAGTTTACCCGGGGACGGTATAAATCTTTTTTCTTTTCTTTTTTAAAGAACGGCGATGTTGTCTAGCATCTACTGATGATGACGATGATAAAGATGATGGTGACGAGGGCTGTTACAATTGTTATAAGTCAGTGGCTTCGATAGTAGACGTGGCCGTGCTTGTGGTGGTCGAGATGAGTGATGATGATGATGATGATGGTGATGATAGTCGGAAGAATGAAGTCGCGTCCGTGCGAGTTCGAACGCATGCTTGACGGGCGCAATAGCCGAGTGGTTAAAGCGTTGGACTGTCAATCAGAGGGTCCCGGGTTCGAATCACGGTAACGGCGCCTAGTGGGTAAAGCGTGGAGATTTTTACGATCTCCCAGGTCAACACATGTGCAGACCTGCTAGTGCCTGAACCCCCTTCGTGTGTATATGCAAGCAGAAGCTCAAATACGCACGTTAAAGATCCTGTAATCCATGTCAGCGTTCGGTGGGTTATGGAAACAAGAACATACCCAGCATGCACATCCCCGAAAACGGAGTATGGCTGCCTACATGGCGGGGTAAAAACGGTCATACACGTAAAAGCCCACTCGTGTGCATACGAGTGAACGCAGAAGAAGAAGAAGAAGAACGCATGCTCACATACATGCACCACGTTTTTGTGACAAGCAGACAAAAGCTATGAAACAGCAGAGTTCGAATATCGAAAGTATACCTCTATCCACTCAGCATCCCCAAGAATAAGAAGAAATAAAAGTTGCGGACGAGAAAAAACAACTTATTTACAATGTCTGATAATTATGCAAACATGATTATGCAAATTGATCAAGCCTAAGGGGCTCTGATTGGTCCATTTCGCCACAAGGCTTTTGCCAGGTCGGGACGATGTCCCCCTTTCATTATAATCTTCATGAATATATGTATGAAACAGAATCAAAGTCAAGATTTTTTTTTTTTTTTCCCCGCTGGCAAGCAAGTCGTATTCGATGTTGATACCTAAAAAAGATATATTATAAAGTTTAGAATTTCGCCTTCTTGGTTTCTGGAGGGGCGAATGAAGGAAAATAGAATAAAGTGTTCGAAACCCCGAGGGCAGTTTATATTCCAATTAGATTTGGTGATGTACTCACCTTTTTTCATATATATTTTTTTTTAATTTTAAAGAAAATTAATATCTGGTGGTGATGATTGGAGATACGATAAATTATGTCGTGGTTGATGGTAATTTGTTTGTTTGTCAGTCTATTTAAATGTTGATTGCGATGGTGATAGCGATGACTCTTCTCACTAAAAAAAAAAGTAATGAAAAAATATGGTATCACGGCTGTTATCATATGACGACATTATCTGATATACAGAACACATACTACGTGTTGAATTAACATGACAGGCTTTGTTGTTGTTTTTTGTTGTTTCTTCTTTTTTCTTTTTTAGTTTCTTTTTCTTTTTTTTTTTACGCGAATGAATCAGTACTATGGGTATCTATCGGAAAGACGTCCATTATATAATGCAAATGTATAATTATAGATACTGTGAGCTGAATATAGTGAAAATGTTGGACGAATATTCCTGAGTTTTTCTTGAGATTACAACGAGAGACTTTGAAATTTAGTGAATTTGTTGGTGGGGGGTGGGGGGTGGGAGTAAGGAGGCGTATTTATTTATGCATCTGTTTTTTGTTTTTTTTTAAACATACCAACAGCTGCATTCTCAAATTGAATCGTTAGAGGCACACACACACACACACACACACACACACACACACACACACACACACACACACACAGAGTATCCGTTGTATATATATATATATAGTGATCTCGGATAACGCACGAAAATATTAATGATAAAATGAAAATAAAATAAAAAATGAACGCAGGTTACCTTTGATTACTTTTTCCCTTTTTTTTTCTTTCCCAGTGAGTGCCATAAACATGAGGTGTAGACAAAGACCGACCCGCCATCAGTGGAGGATACAACACTGGGAGATAGGGATCAGTTGAGACGGTGGGGGAGGAGGAAAAAAAATCGATGGCTGGGCTGTGAACTTCAGAGACCTCATTACCAACTCCCCAACACCCACCCCCACACAACACCCAAACACCCCACACACACCCCTCACCCCCCCTCGCCATCCCCCCCCCCCCCACCCTCCCAGCCCCCCGTCTGTTTCTTCTTCACCTCCACTGTTACTCCTTCCATCTACGACATCCAGCATCCTCTCCCCCACGCTCCCCCCTTCCCCCCACGCCCCCTCAATCCCCCCCCCTCTCCCCCTTTCCCTTCATCATTTTCTCTTTCAGTTCCATTTTGGATACAGTGACAAGGGTCCGTTCGTGTGTTTCTTAGTCAGGAAGAGGGACCGGGGGTTGGGAGGGGGGGAGAGGGAATGGGGGAAGGGGGATCTGTCACCCATACCCTTCCTCCTACCATCCAAACAAACACCCCTCTCACCACCCCCACCCCCACCCTCACCCCAACCGACCACCCTCCCACTCCCCATCCCCCAACTCGCTCCCCCCCCCCCACCTCCCCCCCTACTACTACTTCCCGCCACCCATCCGCTCACGAGTTAACATCTTTTGCCCGCCAGGGGGCATCACTCGCCCCGCGAAGAGACTTGGGACGGTTTTTATCTCCCATCCTTACCCTCACCCCCCACCCCCCCCCCCCTCCCTGCTCCTCCTCCACCTCCTCCTCCTTCTCCTCCTCCTCCTCCTCCTCCTTCTTCTCAGCCAGCAGTCGGAGGAATAATTAAGTCGGTACGTACCTTAAGGGCGTGCTCCGGTAACGTGTCCGACACTGCGTCATTCCGCTCCACTCCCATCTCCACACCCCACCCCACCCCACCCCCACTCCCCCACCCATCAAACACTGGGTTCGCATATCACGGGCTGACATTTAAACCTCCCTTCAATCCTAAAGAGCTGGAGATAGGGTTTGTTGGACAGGACAGAGTGAGTGACGTCCCTTTCATTCATTTTCAAGAAGGGTGACACGTTTTTTTGGGGGGTGAGGGGTGTGGGGGGGGGTGAGGTTTGGACGGAAAGTCGTGTCTGAAAGTTTAAGGGTGTGTGTGTGTGTGTGTGTGTGTGTGTGTGTGTGTGTGCGTTGGGGACTTAGTGGAGGGGGGTGTGGAGGGGGGGGGGGGGGGGGGGCTTAGAAGGGGGTACGAGGTAGAAAGTCAATCTCCCCCCTCTTTTTTTTTTTTGAGGGAGGGGGGATGCGGGGGGTGCGGGGGGGGGGAATGGGTATAGAAGAGAAGAATTTTTAAAAATGCAGGATCATAATTACGGTGGCTGATGATTTACCATGATTATATGGCAGCTGATATCGTTTACCAGACGGTTCATTCTATACTGTTGCTTCTCCGTTTTGAAGTTCATGCGGATAATCCAGACCAGGACCCAGTTGTATTGCTTGGTTGTAACTTTTTTTTTCTTTTTTTTTTTTCTTTTTTTTTTTGGACAGTTACACGTGACTAAATGCCTACGTTGACCAAACTACAGCCATTGGTCAGTTCCCATACTGCACACAGTTTACTAAGTAGCGGGTTACGACCATACTAGGCTCTTCCGTCCGAGCAGTGCAACTGGCTCCAGATGTTTCTAGTTAATTGGGGGGGAGGGGGACAGACGATCACTGTTGGGAGTTAGAGTTCAGTGGTCCGGTACACTGACTTCTTCTTCTTCTTCTGCGTTCACTCGTATGCACACGAGTGGGCTTTTACGTGTATGACCGTTTTTACCCCGCCGTGTAGGCAGCCCTACTCCGTTTTCGGGGGTGTGCATGCTGGGTATGTTCTTGTTTCCATAACCCACCGAACGCTGACATGGATTACAGGATCTTTAACGTGCGTATTTGAGCTTCTGCTTGCATATACACACGAAGGGGGTTCAGGCACTAAGCAGGTCTGCACATAATTATGTTGACCTGGGAGATCGTAAAAATCTCCACCCTTTACCCACCAGGCGCCGTCACCGTGATTCGAACCCGGGACCCTCAGATTGAAAGTCCAACGCTTTAACCATTCGGCTATTGCGCCCGTCGGTACACTGACATTTACTGACAAAACTTACAAAAGCAAAATTAAACCATTGAAATAAATAAAGTAGATATATGTATAAACAGAAAAAAAAGGTAAATGAATGAATGAATGAATACCCAACAATGAACAAATAACTAAACTGAGTTAGATAGATAGATACATAGGTACATATATAGATACATAGAGATACATAGATATAAACAGTGTAGCGAATACATTCAAAGAGCATAATTTTCTCATAATTTTGGTTGATAAAACAACTATTCACGAGTAACTAAAATATCACACTGAAGATCCATAAGAAGAAGAAATAAGAAGAAAAAAAACACCCCGACAATTCAATTTTTGTTTGATATTATTCAGAGATTACTATACATAAACACTATACATACTCACTCAGTACGGCCAGTCCTCTCTTCTCCTCTACACAGACCCCTCGGATGTCCAGTGGGTGTCTGAATGACCCAACCTTTAGCTTCCGTCGTCAGAATTGTGGTATTCTTTGTCAACATTCACCTCTTCAATATAAGAGCCTTCCGCTCGCAATATTTTGATGGTGGTAATTGGGGTGAAACGCTGTTAACGTCGTCTCTTTCCCCGTTCGTATGGAGAGAGTTAAA
>NC_134878.1:25694201-25696701 GCF_041734735.1 Babylonia areolata
TTTTGAAAATTAAAAAAAACAACAGCAACACAACTGAAACTAAAAACCTACAAGAAGAAAGAGAAGGAAGTGAGACTTGAAGTCGCAAATCAAGAAAAGAAAAAAATAATAATAAAGCCAGCAAGCCCATTTCCACAGCGTGTGAAGCAAAAAAACAACAAAAAAAAACCAACAAAAAAAAACACGGTGTGGTCGTGTTACCATCACACGGTACGTTTGATACCGTGTCATGTTATGAAGCCAAGGGTAATTTCCTTCTTCATTCCACTGTCTGGGACAGAGGGGTGAGACAAAGAGAGGGAGGGAGAGACAGAGAGAGGGAGGGGAGGGAGAGACATAGAGAGGGAGGGAGAGACAAAGAAAGGGAGGGAGAGACAGAGAGAGGGAGGGAGAGACAGAGGGAGGGAGGGGAGGGAGAGACAGAGAGAGGGAGGGAGAGACAGAGAGAGGGGAGGGAGAGACAGAGAGAGGGAGGGAGAGACAAAGAGAGGGAGGGAGAGACAGAGAGAGGGGAGGGGAGGGAGAGACAGAGGGAGTGACAGAGAGAGGGAGAGACAAAGAGAGGGAGGGAGAGACAGAGAGAGGGAGGGAGAGACAGAGAGAGGGAGGGGAGGGAGAGACAAAGAGAGGGAGGGAGAGACAGAGAGAGGGAGGGAGAGACAGAGAGAGGGAGGGGAGGGAGAGACAAAGAGAGGGAGGGAGAGACAGAGAGAGGGAGGGAGAGACAGAGAGAGGGAGGGGAGGGAGAGACAGAGAGAGGGAGGGAGAGACAAAGAAAGGGAGGGAGAGACAGAGAGAGGGAGGGGAGGGAAAGACAAAGAGAGGGAGGGAGAGACAGAGAGAGGGGAGGGAGAGACAGAGGGAGGGAGAGACAGAGAGAGGGAGGGGAGGGAGAGACAGAGAGAGGGAGGGAGAGACAGACAGAGAGAGGGAGGGGAGGGACAGACAGAGGGAGTGACAGAGGTAGGGAGGGAGAGAGAGAGAAACAGAGAGAGATAGAGACACACAGATCGACACAAAGAGAGCGAGAGACAGAGAGAGGGAGGGAGAGACAGAGAGAGGGAGGGAGAGACAGAAAGAGAGAGGGAGAGACCGTGTCATGTTATGAAGCCAAGGGTAATTTCCTTCTTCATTCCACTGTCTGGGACAGAGGAGTGAGACAAAGAGAGGGAGGGAGAGACAGAGAGAGGGAGGGAGAGACAGAGAGAGAGAGGGAGAGACCGAGAGAGGGAGGGGAGGGAAAGACAGAGAGAGGGAGGGGAGGGAGAGACAAAGAGAGGGAGGGAGAGACAGAGA
Source organism: Babylonia areolata (assembly GCF_041734735.1). Taxonomy (NCBI): domain Eukaryota; kingdom Metazoa; phylum Mollusca; class Gastropoda; order Neogastropoda; family Buccinidae; genus Babylonia; species Babylonia areolata. The sequence goes on from NC_134878.1 coordinate 25,695,498, forward strand.
GAGGGAGGGGAGGGAGAGACAGAGAGAGGGAGGGAGAGACAAAGAGAGGGAGGTCAGGGAGAGACAAAGAGAGGGAGGGAGAGACAGAGAGAGGGAGGGAGAGACAGAGAGAGGGAGGGAGAGACAGAGAGAGAGAGGGAGAGACCGAGAGAGACAGAGAGATAGAGATACAGACAGACAGAGAGACACAAAGAGAGCGAGAGAGAGGGAGGGAGAGACAGAGAGAGACTGACAAAGAGACAGAGACAGACAGAGGGAGGGAGAGGCACAAAGAGAGAGACAGACAGACAGAGAGACACAGAGAGAGAGACAGACAGACAGACAGAGACACACAGAGAGAGAGACAGACAGACAGAGAGACACAAAGAGACAGACAGACAGACAGACACAGAGAGAGACAGACAGACAGAGAGAGAGACACAAAGAGAGCGAGATACAAAGAGAGGGAGGGAGAAACAGAGAAAGAGAGAGATAGAGACAGACAGACAGAGGGAGTGGGAGACAGAGAGAGACATAGGTAGACAGACAGACAGAGAGACACAAAGAGAGCGAGAGAAAGAGATGGAGGGAGAGACAGAGAGAGACTGACAAAAAGAGAGACAGAGACAGACAGACAGAGAGAGGGAGAGACACAGAGAGAGGTAGAGACAGACAGACAGAGAGACACAAAGAGAGCGAGATACAAAGAGAGGGAGGGTGAGACAGAGAAAGAGAGACAGACAGACAGACAGAGAGAGGGAGTGAGAGACAGAGAGAGACAGAGATACAGACAGAGAGACACATAGAGAGCGAGAGACAGAGAGAGGGAGGGAGAGACAGAGAGAGACAGAGAAAGAGAGAGGGGGAGAGAGACAGAGAGAGAGATACAGAGAGAGAGCGAAAGAGAGAGATGTGTGTGTGTGTGTGTGTGTGTGTGTGTGTGTGTGTGTGTGTGTGTGTGTGTGTGTGTGTGACTCTGTGTGTGTGTGTGTGTGTGTGTGTGTGTGTGACAGTTCAGTTCAGTTTCAAGGTGGTGTCAGAGTGTGCGGACTGATCCATATTCGCTACACCATATCTGCTGTAAAAAAGAAAAAAAAAAAAGAAAAAAAAAGGTACAGTTGTCTGACGGCCGCACAACCCAACGCGCTGATCAGGCCTTGAGTGAACAGAAACAACAAATAGATGAATAAATGAATAATGATGATACATGTGAATGAATGAATGG
>NC_134878.1:25701701-25714201 GCF_041734735.1 Babylonia areolata
GTCAGTAACATCGAGTTTATTCACGTCGACAAGCGCACTTCAGGTGACATGGTCCAAGGGGATCTCTGTCCCAGTACAGAGGGGGATGGGGAGTGGGGGGTTGGTGGGGGAACCTGTCTCACACCACACTGTGATGACCAGAAAGACGGGCGCAATAGCCGAGTGGTTAACTCACTCAGTACGGCCAGTCCTCTCTTCTCCTCAACACAGACCCCTCGGATGTCCAGTGGGTGTCTCAATGACCCAACCTTTAGCTTCCGTCGTCAGAGTTGAGGTATTCTTTGTCAAGATTCACCTCTTCAGTATAAGAGCCTTCCGCTTGCAATATTTTGATGATGGTAACTGGGGTGAAACGCTGTTAACGTCGTCTCTTTCGCCGTTCGTATGGAGAGAGTTAAAGCGTTGGACTTTCAATCTGAGGGTCCCGGGTTCGAATCTCGGTGACGGCGCCTGGTGGGTAAAGGGTGGAGATTTTTCCGATCTCCCAGTTCAACATATGTGCCGACCTGCTAGTGCCTGAACCCCCTTCCTGTGTATACGCACGCAGAAAGAAGATCAAATACGCACGTTAAAGATCCTGTAACCCATGTCAGCGTTCGGTGGGTTTATGGAAACAAGAACACTCCCAGCATGCCCACCCCCGAAAACGGAGTATGGCTGCCTACATGGCGGGGGTAAACGAACAAAACAGTCAAACACGTAAAATGTTACATGTCTGTCTGAGTGTGTGTGTGTGTGTGTGTGCATGCGTGCCTGTGAATAACACAGGAAACGAATGATGAGCGCCCAATGGTATCTGTGAGTCGACTCTACTAGGACAGGCAGCCTGTTGTGCAAAAAATGAATCATCCCGCGTTTGTAAAGCTCTTAGAGCTGGGTCTGTGATCGAGGAGAGGCGCTGTATAAGTATTCCTCCTTTCATCTAAGGTTTTTTTTTTCATTTTGAGTGATATCAGACTTCGCTGTCTAAGTATCCATACCATCATCGTCCATCAGATACCAACAGTTACGTGTGGGTGGAGCGTGGGGGGGGGGGGGGGGCCAGCGGTAATGCGTCATACCAGGAAGAATGCGTGCACGGGTTGGGGTTCCATATACACAGACCGGGAGTTATCTTGACTCCCTCCCTCCGCTACACCTTGAGTAGGTGGTCTGGGAGCTGGTCTTTTGAAGGAGACGATGAACCGAGGTTACCGAGGTACAGCCTGCACGTAAAAGAACCCGGCCCGGCAACAAAATGGTTGTCCCTGGAAAATGTGTGCAACCAAACGGTTGTCCCAGGAAAAAAAAAAAACATGTGCAGAAAATTCTTATTACACAGGGAAATAATAACAGAGAAAATAATAGATGCGTGTACACTTGCAGACAGAAATTAATTTTCTTATTAAAAAAAAAACAAACAAAAAAACAACAAACAAACAAAAATTCCAAACAAACAAACAAAACCGGGGCTGGCAGACAGAATTTCAAACAGATAGTTCTGCTGCGACAAAAAGTAATGCAGTACAATACAACAGAGTACAATGTAATAGAATACAATAGAATGCAATATAATACAACGTTTTGTTTGTTTATTTGAGTTGTGTTTTTTTAACAACGATAAAAAGAAAAAGAAAAGAAGAAGAATGATGATGATAACAACAACAACAATATCAATAATAATAATAATATAATGATGATAACAACAATAATGATAACGATCAAGACGATGATGGCGATGATGATGATGATCACGATGATAATGATGATGATGATGATGATGACGTTGATGAACATTTATACATCACTCTACCCACACAACGGCTGCTGTGAGATGGTGCGCTGTGCCAAAAAAAAAAAAAAAAAAAAAAAAAAAAGGCTAGGTGAACGGCACCCTGCCCGTCTCGTTGTTGTTTCGGAGTCACAAGCGTGTCACGTGTCCCGGGCCCTCACCTGTGACTAATGAGGCGTGACGGGGGAAAAGATAACACACCCCGTGGCGGGCTCTCGCTGCCTTGACAAGATAATCCTGTTGGTTTTATCTCTGGCTGGGGCTACTGCCCGTAGTTATCATCTGGTTGAGCGCTGCTGGCTTTCTACCTCCGTGTTTACGTTGTTGTCCGTGGGGTAAAATTGGTGGTGGGGGGTCGGGGGTTGGGGTGGGGGGGGGGGGGGGGGGGGGGCTCCGTCTGTCTGTCTGTCTGTTTGTCTCCGCATCGCCTCTGTCTCAGGTTTGTAGTCATGTAAGTTTGTTTGCAACAGTTGTGTGGAATGTGCATTTGACCTTTCATGTGGCGCTTTGGTCTGAAGTGATTAAATTGGATCTTCCAAGTCCGCAGCTCTCATTTTCTATGCCTGTCTGTCTGACTGTTTGTCTCTCTCTCTCTGTGTCTCTCTCTATATCTATATATCTATCTACCTCTATCTCCCTTTCTCTCTCTCCCCCCTCTCTCTCTCCCTTTCTCTTCCCCCTCTCTCTCCATCTCTCCCCCCTCTCTCCCCCCCTCTCTCTCCCCCCTCCCCTCCCTCCCCCCTCTCTCCCCCTCTCTCTTGTCTTCACAAACCGATTTAAGGACCCACCATCTACCGTTTCACTGTCTAGTTTCAAACTCTCTCTCTCTCTCTCTCTCTCTCTCTCACACACACACACACACACACACACACACACACACACACACACACACACACACACACGCACACACACACCAGATCACACCCCCACCTCACCACAAATCTTCCGCCAACATCATCATCGCTACCTCCCCCCATCTCCACCCCTTTCTCCGCACCTCTGCTCCTTCCCTTACCACCCTTCACCGCCTCTCCCCCCCCCCCCCCCCCCCACCTCCTCCACCCTCCCCTTCACTCACAGAACCCCCCCCCCACCACCGCACCCCCCCCCCGACCCACGTCACTGCCCCCATACTCCTTTCAACCCCCCCCCCGCCCTCCCCCCATCTACACCTTCTCCCCCTGAGCACCTTCAATCAGGACCCCTCAGAGAAAGTGAAGGAGATTTTCCATACGTCACCCCCTCTCTCTCATTGCACCCCTGGGATGACGCCTTGTACTAACAATGACGTAAGCCAAACTGGTGCCAAACGTCAGGCAGAGAGTGATGATTGCTATCAGCAACACCTTCACGGGGGGGGGGGGGGGGGGGGGGGGGCCTGGCCGGCCCCTCAGGGGCAAGATGGCGCCCACAAAACAAACAACGGGCCCTCTTACTAGGAGCAGAGGGAGTAACGGCCTCTGAAACTTCCACCTGACACTGAGCCCCCTCCTTGGGATTTGACAACAGCATTCGTCGTCCCGCGGCTTCCATACAGCAGCCCGTTAACAGGTTTTCACCACTTGTGTGGCGAATTCAAATTCAAAGGCCTGGAAGTTATAAATCGATTCAACTCCCAGGACAATGGAGGCTCCGTCACAGGCTTTCTCCCCCTACTGATGCTTCTTCTCTTGGGGTTTCTTTGGAGGGAAGCGAAATCTAAACACAATCCAGGGTTTGGAAGAATCCTGTTTGGGATCATCTTGAAGAAGTCCTCCCCCACCCCCCACCCTTGCCCAGTTTTTGGAGGGTGCTTCTGAAGCGGGGGTGCGTGTTTGGGACGCGGGGGGGGGGGGGGGGGGTTGTGTGCTGTTTTGACAGCTAAATCAGCTCGGAAGGATTCCCTATGGCCCGTGGGGGAAGGAACGAAGGCTTTTCATTGGTTCATAAAAGCTGCCGGGAACCGTGATGAGGTTCTACACAGGATGGGCAGTGCTGATTGGTTGGAGCGTCCCCCCCTGTGGCAAGGAGTCACAATGCTCTTTCTTTTTCTTTTTTCTTTTTTTTTTTTTTTTTTTACGGAAGTGTGATTTTCTCTCTCTGTGTCCGCGTCTGTGTCTCTGTCTGCCCTCTCTTCGCCTCCCCCTCTCTCTCTTTCTGGCCTCTCTGTCTCTCTGCCTGTCTCTCTGTCTCTCTCTGACTCTCTTCAGAACTCTTTCCAGCGTTCCTTTTTACTCTCCAGAGGTGAATGTCTTCATCATTTCTGTTTAAAGACACCCTTTATTCGGTTTTTCTTGGTGTGAACATATGTTCTTTTTATCATAGCGAAGAGTGTGGATGCAATGCAATGCATGAACAACAACAAGCAAGGACGTGTGTTCAAAGTATGTACATTTTTATGTAGACAATAGCAGATTTCAGTCGACTGAGTTATAAAATCAGTTATGTAAAATCAACGTACAGCACTCATGTTTTATATGAGAAAGAGAGAGAGAGAGGGTGGGGGGGGGGTAGGGAGGGAGACAGACAGACAGACAGAAACAGAGATAGAGAGACAGACAAAGACAGAGAGAGAGAGGGAGGGAGACAGACAGACAGACAGAGATAGAGAGACAGACAAAGGCAGAGACAGAGATAGAGAGACAGACAAAGACAGGGACAAAGATAGAGGGACAGACAAAGACAGGGACAGAGATAGAGAGACAGACAAAGACAGGGACAGAGATAGAGAGACAGACAAAGGCAGAGACAGAGATAGAGAGACAGACAAAGACAGGGACAAAGATAGAGAGACACACAAAGACACACACACACACACACACACACACACACACACACACACACACACACACAGATTGCTATATCCTAATGTATACATATAAAAATTGATTGATCATTATCACTAACGTTGTTGTTGTTGTCGTCGTCGTCGTCGTCGTCGTTGGTGTCGTTGTTCACGTTATCGCTGCTGTTCTGTTCTTATTTTTCTGCCCCTGTGGCTGTTATCATAGATTCTTATTCTTCACCCCTTTGCGCTTTTTTATTTTTATTTTTATTTTATTTTATTTTATTTTATTTTATTTTATATTTTGTTTGTCTTTACTGTCATGTGCTCTTCTCCCTTTTGCCCCACCTTGTGGGTTCCTTGTCTTCCAGTTATTAGCTAACTTTTCAGACTTTTTTTTTTTTTTTTCCTATTGCATGATACCGGTGTGGATTTTGTTGTTGTTGTTGTTGTTGTTGTTGTTGTTTGTTGTCTTGCATCGTGTCGTCTTGTGTTACGTCCTTGTCACAACAGTGTGTGTGTGTGTGTGTGTGTGTGTGTGTGTGTGTGTGTGTGTGTGTGTGTGTGTGGAAATTGTGGCTCCTGTTTCTGTCTAGGGTAATGGGTTTGCCATAGGATAGCTGAAAGTTTGTTGTTTTAATTTTTTTTTGTTTTTTTTGTTCTCATGCATGTGTTGCCCCTGCTTGTTTCCCGTGATGTAGGGTTTCCACCACTATGTTTTTTTGTGTGTGTTTTTTTTCTTCTTCTTCTTCTTCTTCATGTCTGCGCACTGATTTCTTTCTCTGTTGTTTCTTTGGGGGGGTTTTGTTGTTGTTGTTTTTTTGTTTCGTTTTTGTTGTTGGTGTTGTTGTTGTTGTTGTTGTTGTTGTTTTTGGTGCAGTAGGTTTTCTTCCTGAATTTTTGCCGGCTGTTTCGCTGTCAGTTGTGGACAATGGGAACAGACAGACAGAGAGAGGGAGAGAGAGAGAGGGGGGGGGGCAGAGAGAGAGAGAGAGAGAGAAAGAGAGAGGGAGAAAGAGAGAGAGAGAAAGAGAGAGATATACAGAGATACAGAGAGAGATACAGAGACAGACAGACAGACAGAGAGAAAGAGAGACAGAGACAGACAGACAGAGGGACAGATGGCGGGAGAGAGAGAGAGAACACTGAACACAGAACACTGAAATGTTTAATGTCAGCTGAAAAAAATCTGGAGGGAGAGACAGAGACAGACAGACAGACCGACAGTCACAGACAGACAGACAGGGCGGCGAGAGAGAAAGGGAGGGAGAGACAGACAGACAGACAGACAGAGGGAGAGATGGAGGGAGAGACACAGACAGACAGACAGACCGACAGTCACAGACAGAGCAGGAAGAGATGGAAGGAGAGACACAGACAGACAGTCACAGACAGACAGACAGAGGGAGAGATGGACGGAGAGACACAGACAGACCGACAGTCACAGACAGACAGAGCAGGAAGAGATGGAAGGAGAGACACAGACAGACAGACAGGCAGAGCGGCGAGAGAAGGAGAGAGAGACAGACAGACAGACAGACAGAAAGACAGACAGATCACCGCAGTGTCCTCCTTACTGCACAGACTAACGACGTATCACTCCAGTTTGCACAGACTTTGGTGCAGGGCTTTGGAAGACCCGCTGGGTATATTTCTCTCTCCCAAAGACCTAGTCTAGCTAACCCCCTGCCCATCCCCACCAACTCACCCACCCCACACCCCCTGTAACCATCCTCCACATCACTCCAACCTTTCTGCCCCCACCCCCACCCCCACCCCCTCCGATGTCTCCTCTCTCTCTCTCTCTCTCTCTCTCTCTCTCTCTCTCTCTCTCTCTCTCTCTGCCCACCACCCCCTTCTTCTTTCTTTCTCTCTCTCACCCCGTTCGTCTCCCTCTCTCTATCTCTCTCTCCCTCTCTCTCTCTCTCACCCCGTTCGTCTCCCTCTCTCTATCTCTCTCTCCCTCTCTCTCTCTCTCCCCGTTCGTCTCCCTCTCTCTATCTCTCTCTCTCCCCCTCTCTCTCTCTCTCTCCGTCTTTCTCTCTCTCCCTCTCACCCCGTTCGTCTCCCTCTCTATATATAGCTCTCTCTCTCCCTCTCTCTCTCACTGTCTCTCTCTCTCTCACCCCGTTCGTCTCCCTCTCTCCCTCTCTCTCTCCCCCTCTCTCTCTCTCTCACCCCGTTCGTCTCCCTCTCTCTCTCTCTCTCTCTCTCTCTCTCTCTATATATATATATATATATATATATGTGTGTGTGTGTGTGTGTGTGTGTGTGTGTGTGTGTGTGTGTGCGCGCGCGCGCGCGCGCGCCCTCTCTCTCTCCCTCTCTCTCTCTCGCACGTGTGCAAGTACCGCACACAACGTTCTTTTTTAAACAAAGAGAGAGAGAACTGGGTGAGACAGAGACAGACACAGGGGAGAGAAAGAGGGAAAGACAGGATATATAACGCTGGGCCTAAAGCTGACAGAGAGACAGACAGACTGTGAACGTTTCATATCAATACATCGAAAAGGAAACACTTGGTCGCCGAATGTCTTATATAAATACATGGGGGGGGGGGGGGGGGGGGGGGGGGGAGAAGAAAAGAAACACCTGTTCGCCGATAAAAGGGAAACGGAGAGACAGCAGCAGTGATGATGACAGTAATTTAAAAAAAAAAGAAAAAAGAAAAAAAACAGCAACCGAAGGACTAGAACACAGAGTCGGAGTCGAAGTAGTGGTGGTTGTTTTTTTCGTTGTGCTGCGTCCTTTGTTGTTATTGACTCACTTGTGTAAACAAAGTGAGTCTATGTTTTAACCCGGTGTTCGGTTGTCTGTGTGTGTGTGTGTGTGTGTCTGTCTGTGTGTCCGTGGTAAACTTTAACATTGACATTTTCTCTGCAACTACTTTGTAAGTTGACACCAAATTTGGCATAAAAATAGGAAAACTTCAGTTCTTTCCAGTCATCTTGTTTAAAACAATATTGCACCTCTGGGATGGGCACAAAAAAAAATAAAGAATGAAGCCTAATTATATGTAAACTGCATTTACTGTTATATTGATATTTTTTGTATTCTCTAAACTTGGCACTTTGATCTGATATTCTGACCCAACAGCTAGAGCAGTCATTATTATCATTTTTTTGTTCAAACAGGAACTTCTTTTGCTAAGCATGGAAGTTTTATTTATTTTGCAAACGTTTTGGTGCAGATAGTAAAAAAGGGAAATTACTCTGTAATGTTAGGGGACTTAATTTGCTTTAAACTGATCTTTCTCATCTTAAACATTACATTTTGAAATTATACTCAATACATAAAAAGCTTGGATTTATTTTTAAGTGTATCACAAGTGAGTCTTGAAGGCCTTGCCTCTCTTGTTTTGATTGTTGGTGTTGTTTGTGATTATGTATTGCTATCTTGCTTACTGTTGTTGTTGTTGTTGTTGCTTATGATAGCAACTTTATATAGTAGCATCAACAGCAACCTGTTGTGCTGTGTACTATGGATCCAGCCCAGCCCTGTTCCCGTTGTTGATGCTGATAATTTGGTTTGTGGCGGCAGCAGCAGTAGTGGTTGTAGCTGTTGGTTGTAGCTTCTGGGTGTAAGCTTTACTAACAGCAGCAGTAGCAGCGGCAGTATGATCATGGTGTCAGTCATTGCAATCACAGCCACCACCACGGCCGCCACTGTCATCATCGCTAAAATCGTTTTCTCCATCATCATAGTCATCAACACATCGTTCTCCATCATCATAATCATCAACACATCCTTCTCCATCATTATAATCATCAACACATCCTTCTCCATCATCGTTCTCCATCATCATAATCATCAACACATCCTTCTCCATCATCATAATCATCAACACATCGTTCTCCATCATTATAATCATCAACACATCGTTCTCCATCATCATAATCATCAACCCATCGTTCTCCATCATTATAATCATCAACACATCGTTCTCCTCCATCATTATAATCATCACCACATCGTTCTCCATCATCATAATCATCAACACATCGTTCTCCATCATCATAATCATCAACACATCCTTCTCCATCATCATAATCATCAACACATCGTTCTCCATCATCATAATCATCAACACATCGTTCTCCATCATTATAATCATCAACACATCGTTCTTCGCCATCATTATAATCATCCACACATCGTTCTCCATCATCATAATCATCAACACATCGTTCTCCATCATTATAATCATCCACACATCGTTCTCCATCATTATAATCATCAACACATCCTTCTCCATCATTATAATCATCAACACATCGTTCTCCATCATTATAATCATCACCACATCGTTCTCCATCATTATAATCATCAACACATCGTTCTCCTCCATAGTTATAATCATCACCACATCGTTCTCCATCATCATAATCATCACCACATCGTTCTCCATCATTATAATCATCAACACATCGTTCTCCATCATCGTTCTCCATCATTATAATCATCAACACATCGTTCTCCATCATCATAATCATCAACTCGTCGTTCTCCATCGTTATAATCAACAACACATCGTTCTCCATAATCATAATCATCAACACATCGTTCTCCTCCATCATTATAATCATCACCACATCGTTCGCCATCATTATAATCATCACTACATAGTTCTCCTCCATCATTATAATCATCAACACATCGTTCTCCATCATTATAATCATCAACACATCGTTCTCCTCCATCATCATAATCATCAACACATCGTTCTCCTCCATCATAATCATCAACCCATCGTTCTCCATCATTATAATCATCAACACATCGTTCTCCATCATTATAATCATCAACACATCGTTCTCCATCATCATAATCATCAACACATCGTTCTCCATCATCATAATCATCAACACATCGTTCTCCATCATCATAATCATCAACCCATCGTTCTCCATCATTATAATCATCAACACATCGTTCTCCTCCATCATTATAATCATCAACACATCGTTCTCCTCCATCATTATAATCATCAACCCATCGTTCTCCATCATCATAATCATCAACACATCGTTCTCCATCATTATAATCATCACCACATCGTTCTCCATCATCATAATCATCAACACATCGTTCTCCATCATCATAATCATCGTTTTCCATCATCGTTCTCCATCATCATAATCATCAACCCATCGTTCTCCATCATTATAATCATCAACACATCCTTCTCCATCATCATAATCATCAACACATCGTTCTCCTCCATCATTATAATCATCACCACATCGTTCTCCATCATCATAATCATCAACACATCGTTCTCCTCCATCATTATAATCATCACCACATCGTTCTCCATCATCACAATCATCAACCCATCGTTCTCCATCATCATAATCATCAAGTCACCCTTCTCCATCATTAAGAGATTTACCACATAAAAAGAAATGAAGAAGTTCCTCTCAAACACCTCTTCCAGAAATAAAGGATTAATGAAGGTAGAAACAGGCAAATAAATAAATGAGTAAAATAGATAAATAAATTGATTGATTGATCAATAATAATACTAATAATTTTTTTTTAAATAATAATGATAACAATAATGATTAAGATGATGATGATGATAATAATAATAATAATGTACTCGTATTGCGCAAGCTCCCCAAATATTGGTCTCTAAGCACCTCACATGAAACAAGACATTCAATTGTGCATCACACCACACAACAGCATAATCATGAGGACGTAGAAGTGAGAAAACAAAATCTATGTACACTAACTCAATACTGCAACCTGCATAAATGAATAAATAAACAGATAAATGAATAAGTAAATAAATGAATGAAAAATAAATAGGTGAATAAATAGATAGATAGATTGATAGAAAGATATATAGACAGATAGATGGATAGACAGATAGATAGATAGATAGATGAATGAATGAATAGATAGATAGATGGATAGATAGGTAGATCGATAGATAAATGAATGAATAGATAGATAGATAGATAGATAGATAGATAGATAGATAGATAAATGAATGAATGAATGAATGAATGAATAGACAGATAGACAGACAGATAGATAGATGAATGAATAAATAAATCACTAACTCAGCAAAGAAAAGAAAAAAGAAACGAAAAACAAACAAACAAACAAACAAACAAAAAAAACAGAAGAAAAAAAAGTTTGAGGAAACCCTCCCACAACCGAAGCGAAGAAAGTAGCACGGTCAGGAAAAAAATGAACCCCGGACCGGAGACTGCAGCAGCAGACGACTGATAGCAATTAATGACAAACCGCCACAAGAGGAGCTGTCAATTATCTCCCCCCTGCGCCACGCCCTCGCCACTTCCTCCCACAGTGCTCTCCTCGAACGGCCATTTTCTCATTTTCTCAGCAGGGGCCTCGCTGCTAGGAGCTGCTCTCTCCGGGTCGTCTCACTCACACCCTTTCATCAAGGGCAGAGATCGCCGGGCGGCTGAGCCCAAGCTGCTTGTTTGTGTGGGCGGCTTTTAAACTGTACGTGGTTTGGAGCACGGTAAGGGGTGGGGGGTGTGCGGGGGGGGGTGTGGGGGGTGGGGGGGAGTGAGGCTTCTTCACTGAGCTGAGCCTGAATACTTCTGAGCTGGAAGGCGGGCTCCTACCACCGTATCAAGACAGAGGTCGGGGATCTTTTCACGGCTGGGGTTTCCATTCAAAAGCGGTCCTCCCCCCACCCCTTGGAAGGGATCGTTTGTAGATTAAGCGTTTATATCATTGAAGGATGAGCGTCGTATGTTTGGCTGCACTAGGGGGGGTTCTCGGTGTGTGTGTGTGTGTGTGTGTGTGTGTGTGTGTGTGTGTGTGTGATTATCGTGACGCTGTGTGAGAGCTTTAGCTGTGTAATGTTGGCAATGATGACCTTATGTGAGAGGTGAAGGGGTAAAAGTTACTTCAGGAACCAGTTTGGTTTAGGTTATTCCGTGGCGGGTGAGGGTTTTGCTCTGAAATTGCACCCATGAGATATACAATATCTCCTCTTCTTCTTGTTCGTTCGTGGGCTGCAACTCCCACGTTCACTCGTATGTACATGAGTGGGCTTTTACGTGTATGACCGTTTTTACCCCGGCATATAGGCAGCCATACTCCGTTTTCGGGGGTATATACAATATGACGCTTGAAAGAAAATGAAGGAATCCTGTTCCCATTTTGCTCAGCTTACTTTTTTGTTTTCAATGGATACGAAAACAACAAAGCAACGAGCTTGTCAACTTGAGAGCCAGTGGGGTTCCTGATTAATCTCAGAATTGTTTCGGTAATCACATGTGCTTATTTTGTGTCGGGCAGTCAGGAATATACACTCTGGTTTTGGTTTTGGTTTTGGTTTCTTTGTTGTTGTTGTTTTTTGCTTTTCAGGACATTGCTTGATATTGCATGGAATCTGGTTTCAAAAAATGTCTTTATCGGCTACATTCATGTCCGGCTGACAGCCATGTTGATTTTGAAACCTTCCAGCTTCGCGTGGCCAACTTATCCTTTGTCGATACTTTGAAGGTTCGCCATCAAGCTGCTGCATGACTTCCTTCCCTTTCCTTGCACAGGTCTGCCCTTGTTTCTCCTCCATTCTGTCCATTTGCTGACTGCTAAGAAGAAGAAGAAGAAGAAGAAGAAGAAGAAGAAAATTAAAGTCACTTTCTTTTGTGCTTTAGATTCATAAATGATCCGATGCACTCTTTCATTTCACTGATCTCCTTGATGAATTAGAACTGAATCACACGGTCTGTTGACCCACGCTTTCTCACAACCCCGCGCTTTCTCACAGCCCTACGCTTTCTCATAACGACACGTTTTCTCAAAACCCCACGCTTTCTTACAACTCCACTCTTTCTTACAAACACACGCTTTCTCACAACCCCACGCTTTCTCACGACCGCACGCTTTCTCACAACCCCACACTTTCCCACAACCCCACTCTTCCTCTAAATCCCACGCTTTCTCACAACCCCACACTTTCCCACAACCCCA
>NC_134878.1:25721701-25724201 GCF_041734735.1 Babylonia areolata
TACAAGAGCATCTTCGGGATCCTGCTGTCTGTCATGCGGACAACGTGTCTTGTCCAGCGTAGCTGGCACTGGATCAGCAGGCTTTCGATGCTGGGCAGGCCGTTCCTCTCTAGAACATGGAGGTTGGAGACCCTGCCTTGCCACTTTATGCCGAGGATCTTTCGTAGGCATCTCTGGTGAAACTGCTCAAGTTTTTGAATGTGACGGCGATACGTCGTCCATGTTTCACAGCAGTACAACAAGGTTTTAATAACGACCTAAGCAAACATCCCCTGTCACTACCAGTGCAAACAAAATACATTCGACAACAAAATATAACTGTTAGATATGGACGATGAATACCAGCATTGATTCTACACTCAGCTCGTACCCAGCCCTGTATCTTACCTCCAAGTTTCTCATTCCTATCCTCAACATATACATCTTAATAATCACAACCTTTTTCACATAACTAGCATACGCACATAAGGACGTGCCGTCATGGAGAGAGAGGGGGGGAGAGAGAGAAAGAGATAGGGAGGGGAGGGAGAGAGAGGGGGAGAGTTAAAGAGAGAGAGGGAGGTAGAGAGAAAGAGAGAGGGAGAGAGGGAGGGAGAGAGGAGAGAGAGGGGGAGGATGAGATGTGAAGGAGAGAGATGTAGAAAGAGGGAGAGGGAGGGAGAGAGGGGGGGGAGCGAGAAAGAGACACAGAGAGAGGGAGAGGGGGGGAAGAGATTGAGGGAAAGAAGGAGAGAGAGAGAGAAAGAGGGTGGAGGGGTAGAGAGAGGGGGAAGGAGGGGGAGAGTGAGAGAGGAAGGAGGGAGAGGGAGACACACAGAGAGGGAGGGAGAGAGAGAGGGGGAAGGAGAGAGAGAGAGAAACAGGGGGAAGGGAGAGAGAGTAGAGGGGGCAGGGAGAGACACGAAAACACAGAGGGAGAGAAAGAGAGGGGGAAGGGGGGAGAGAGAGGGGGGGGAGGGAGAAAGAGAGGAGGGGGGAGGGAGAGACACAAAGACACAGAGAGAGGGAGGGAAAGAGAGGGGGAAGGAGGTAGAGAGAGAGAGGGAAGGAGGGAGAGAGAGAGAGAAAGAGTGGGAGAGAGAGAGAGAAAGAAAGAGGGGGAGGAAGGAAGGAGGGAGAGAGAGAGAGGGAAGGAGGGAGAGAGAGAGGTAAGGGGGGAGAGAGAGAGAGAAAGAGGGGGGGAGAGAGAGAAAGAAAGAGGGGGAGGGAGGGAGGGAGGGGGGAAGGAGGGAAAGAGAGAGAAAGAGGCGAGAGAGAGGGGGGGAGGGAAGGTGCTGTGAGAGGCGGGGGGGGTGGGGGGCGGGGGTGGTGGTGGGAGGGGCCGGGAAGTCATCGACACAGGTAGGAAAAGGTGAGAGACAGACAGAGTATTTGTGTTACTGTGCTGTTCTGTTGTTGTTTTTTCCATCCAGTACTGCTTCTGTACCTCCCTCCTTTCTTCTCTCCTTCCGCCCCCCTCCCAACACACACACACACACACACACACACACACACATATGCGCGCACACACACACGCACACACACACACGCATACACGCACACATGCACACACACACACACACAAACATGTGCAAGTACGCACACACGCACACACACACACACACACACACACACACACAAACAAACAAGCATGCACACACATACACACGCACGCAAGCACGAACGCATTCACACACACACACACACACACACACACACACACACACACACACACACACACACACACATACACACACACACGCCCCGATATTTGTATTTGTATTTCGTTTTATCACAACGGATTTCTCTGTGTGGAATTCGGGCTGCTCTCCCCAGGGAGAGCGCGTCGCAACACTGAGAGCGCCACCCTTTTTTTTTTTTCTTTTTTTTGTATTTTTTCCTGCGTGCAGTTTTATTTGTTTTTCATGTCGAAGCGGATCTTTCTACAGAATTTTGCCAGGAACAACCCTTTTGTTGCCGTGGGTTCTTTTACGTGCGCTAAGTGCATGCTGCACACGGCACCTCGGTTTATCGTCTCATCCGAATGACTAGCGTCCAGACCACCACTCAAGGTCTCGTGGAGGGGGAGAAAATATCGGCGGCTGAGCCGTGATTCGAACCAGCGCGCTCAGGTTCTCTCGCCTCCTAGGCGGACGCGTTACTTCTAGGCCATCACTCCACATAATATAATTTTTTTTTTCTATATTCGAATCTACCTCATCTGAGAACCTAACCCAAAACCAAAGAGGACGCTGTCATCACCAGGAAACCACGAAGAAAGGACCTTAGCCTCACAGTGTCCAAGAAACAATAGCTATCAACACCCTGACAGGAAGTCCCACTCGACCGGAAGACAAACAAACAAACCAGAGGCAAAGCCTTCAAGACGCACTTGTGCTTCGCGTTTTATCCAGTCAAAGAATCATGAGGAGGAAAAAAAAAGAAAAAAAAGAGAGAGATTTGAAAAAAAAAAAATCGTTGAAAAGTGCTCTGTATCAAATATGATATATGAAATAAGCTG